>NC_140246.1:21990587-22290587 GCF_949987555.1 Borostomias antarcticus | reverse complement strand
AGAGAGGATGAGAGGGAGCAAGAGAGGAGGTGAGAGAGAGGAGGAGAAAGGGAGAAAGAGAGCAAGAGAGAGGGAGAGAGAGTAAGAGAGGAGGAGAGGGAGAGAGAGAGCAAGAGATGAGAGAGAGAGTGAGAGAGCGAGTGAGAAGGAGAGAGGGAGAGAGAGAGCAATAGAGGAGGAGAGAGGGAGAGGGAGAGCAAGAGAGGAGAGAGGGAGAGAGAGAGCAAGAGATGAGAGAGAGAGCAAGAGAGGGAGAGAGAGGAGGAGAAAGGGAGAGAGAGAGCAAGAGAGGGAGAGAGAGAGAGGAGAAAGGGAGTGAGAGAGCAAGAGAGGGAGAGAGAGGAGGAGAAAGGGAGAGAGAGAGCAAGAGAGGGAGAGAGGAGGAGAAAGGGAGAGAGAGCAAGAGAGGGAGAGAGAGGAGGAGAAAGGGAGAGAGAGGAGGAGAAAGGGAGCCCGCCGTGCAGCTGACCACGGAGCACAGCTGCTCAACGCTACGACTCAGCCGTCGCTGGCTCAGGAGTTAATAACTAATGAATTAATGACAGAACAAATTGATTAATGGATGGCTATATGGATGGATTCATTCATTCATTCAAGAATTAAACTTTTGATTATTAATCATCAATCTGGCAGTTTGCAATGTGTCCATGGCTCTGGCCTGTCACTGCCATTGTGAAGCGTGTCCGAACTGTGACTCAGTCATACCGTAGAGACAGGACTATGAAACAAGACAATGTTGCAGTGATGCAGCGTGACTGAGCGACGCAGCGTTCCTGACGTTGTTGGTTTCCCAGGGCCTGGTGCTCCGAGAGCAGCCCGCTGTTGCTCCAGACCTGGCTCCAGACCTGGCTCCAGACCTGGCTCCAGACCTGGCTCCAGACGGGGCTCCAGACCTGGCTCTAGACAGGGCTCCAGACGGGGCTCCAGACCTGGCTCCATACGGGGCTCCAGACCTGGCTCCAGACCTGGCTCCAGACCTGGCTCCAGACGGGGCTCCAGACCTGGCTCCAGACCTGGCTCCAGACCTGGCTCCAGACGGGGCTCCAGACCTGGCTCCAGACCTGGCTCCAGACCGGGCTCCAGACCTGGCTCCAGACGGGGCTCCAGACCTGGCTCCAGACCTGGCTCCAGACGGGGCTCCAGACGGGGCTCCAGACCTGGCTCCAGACCTGGCTCCAGACGGGGCTCCAGACCTGGCTCCAGACGGGGCTCCAGACCGGGCTCCAGACCTGGCTCCAGACCTGGCTCTAGACGGGGCTCCAGACCTGGCTCTAGACGGGGCTCCAGACCTGGCTCCAGACGGGGCTCCAGACGGGGCTCCAGACCTGGCTCCAGACGGGGCTCCAGACCTGGCTCCAGACCTGGCTCCAGACCGGGCTCCAGACCTGGCTCCAGACCTGGCTCCAGACCTGGCTCTAGACGGGGCTCCAGACCTGGCTCCAGACGGGGCTCCAGACCTGGCTCCAGACCTGGCTCTAGACGGGGCTCCAGACCTGGCTCCAGACGGGGCTCTAGACGGGGCTCCAGACCTGGCTCCAGACGGGGCTCCAGACCTGGCTCCAGACCGGGCTCCAGACGGGGCTCCAGACCTGGCTCCAGACCTGGCTCCAGACGGGGCTCCAGACCTGGCTCTAGACGGGGCTCCAGACGGGGCTCCAGACGGGGCTCCAGACACCAAGGTTTTTTAGCGGTTCTGAGGTGTGAGCTTTCCTCACCAGGCATGAAGGGAGGGAGACCAGACACACAAGGGAGAGAGACCAGACACACAAGGGAGAGAGACCAGACACACAAGGGAGAGAGACCAGACACACCATGGACATCTGCTCAGCAAAACTCTCTCTGTTCTCTCTCTGTTCTCGGACGTTTGTATGTATGTGTGTTTGCATGTGTGTGTGTGTGTGTGTGTATGTGTGGTGTGTGTTCATATGTCAGTGTGTGTTAGTGTGTGAGATGTGTCATCCCTCCCAGGCAGCCTTTCATTCTGTCTGCTTCTCTCTGAGGGTGATCTCAGATCTCAGATCAGTTCATCTAAAGGCCAATTAACACTTCATCGTGCGACACTTTCGAAAGTGTCGACAGAGAAATTACGTCACTGTCGACACTTTTTTTGTGTGGGAGAGGGGTGTCTTGCACCTACCAAACTTTCTAATGTCACAGACGCCGTCACTTTCGTCGCCCAGCTGTGATTGCATAGCTCGATAGAAGGCACGTTCGTTGCCATGGATATGCTTCGGTTTCCTTGGTTTGCGGACATCCTAAAATAACGAAAGAGCATTTCCTCGTCCATCTCTCGCCTCTGTTGAACAAGCAGGTAGACCTACTCCCCTTGAATTTCTCTTGTTCTGTTGAGTGGAGGAACCGACCACCTTCTCTTTCTTTTCCTCCTCTCTCTCAACAAAATCAAATTTAAAGTCGCACAGAAATGAAAAAAGCATTCTGTCCCATTTTGGTTCACATAATTGGTCATAGTGTTAACCAATTCACCGATGTATGCCAAAAAATTACAAAATTCTACTTTTGTTGTAATCTTATATCAAAGTATATAATTTCTTACTTCCTGGAAAACGGTAGGTCACTTGCAATTACGACAACAGGTACCTTCGATTTTAGGCCAATAATCTCTGTAAAAGATTACAGACATAATACTGTGACAGTTATACCTTTATGGGATATATACAACTGGAAATGGAAACATTTCTGCATTTCTGATAGGGTAGCACGAATCGATAGATTCTATTGATTCACGTTACCGGTTGTGCTGTTGATTCACGCCAACGGTTTTTGACAATTTGTCAGAACAGCGGCGCCGGTACAGCGTCATCACGCACACAAACATGTAAACATGTAACAGCCCCAAGTCTGGGGGCCCACCGCTGGGGGACTAACAGAACGATGCCGCCAATTAGTTACAACTACAATGTAAACGGGACACAGACACTTCACTTAGTCGTTTTGAGACACATTGTTTTTTCAAAGGGGCTCTGCTCACATGCACAACAGTACGATACAAATAAATACAAAATACTAATAGGCCACACAAAATTGCAACATGCGTCATCAGAAAGCAAATACAGTCATCAAAAAGAAGTCCCTAATCAGCCCTTTGAATGACCCTAGTGGCACCAGTTCAGTCTTGAAGGGGAACACTGGAGTTTGTATTAAAGTGTGTTAAAGATAGATATTATTTTGGAGGCTGTATATGATGGAAGAAATACCTCAAGCTGCTCACGCGCTGCAGATTGTTGGGACACGCCAGGTGACATCATCAAGTAAGTAGCTCCTGACTCCCAGTGGCCAAATGGACAGAGTATCGGATTTCAACTGCTTTAGCAATTTAAATAAACATGGTGCCAATTTCTGAAACTATTCTATGGTAACAATAAACTCTGAGATTTGGCCATTGGGAGTCGGGAAATGTTGACTAAACTCTTTTGCATCTAGACCTGAGTGTGCGGTTTCTTCTTTTTATAAACCAGTCTGTTTCCCGCTGCCGGCACCTCTCTGAAGGTTCCCTCTGTGCGTCTTCTCTTTGCTCTGAGATACAGCAGCCAGAGACAGTACTGACCACATCCAGAGACAGTACTGACCACATCCAGAGACAGTACTGACCACATCCAGAGACAGTACTGACCACATCCAGAGACAGTACTGACCACATCCAGCCTGGTGTGATTTCAGAGACAGTACTGACCACATCCAGCCTGGTGTGATTTCAGAGACAGTACTGACCACATCCAGCCTGGTGTGATTTCAGAGACAGTACTGACCACATCCAGCCTGGTGTGATTTCAGAGACAGGACTGACCACATCAAGGCAGCTGATCTTGTCCAGCTCTTTGCATGATTGTTTGCAGAGGTACGTGATGCAGGTTACAGGATGGTATAGACCCAAACAGCAGGCCTTAATCATTTCTGTATTCATATTCAATTGTTCCCGTAATTTGCCTTTAACCCACTGAGCAAAGACACGTCTAAAAGAAGAAAATTCGGGCATTCACCAATGTTTTCTCATCTGTGATTTGTTCTCAGCTAAGAACAGAATATACGAACACTGAATAGCAGTCGCAAGTAGGCCATTTGAGTGAGGAAATGTAGACTATGCAAAATTGGTGATTACAGTCACCTCAATTCTACAGTTGGATGATATATGATTGAAATACAATTAGATCTGCATAATTCCCAATAACGTGTCCTAATCATAACCATAATTTCCATTGTAAACGTGTGCGTCAGAATATCTTATATGTCATCGTTTAAATCATTTCGCTCCAAATTGCTTGTTATTCGTCTTGATCAGTCTTGAAGATGTCGATAAAATATTTAGATTGTGGTTTAATAATTTGTGATTTTGGTGTAAATGAATGAGTGTTGTGTTTTGTTTTAATTCTTTGACCGTTCTGCAAAAGCACCGTGAGATTTCGCTGTACTGTATATAATACCTAACAAATCCATGACCATTTCATCAATTGGTGATTGCGGTCACCTCAATTCTACAGTTGGATGTGTGTTAGACGGAGAGTCTGCTGTGGAGAGGGTGGTAGTCCGTGTCCCTGGTGTCTGTATCCGTATCGCCAGCGGCGTGCACACCCAACAGTGCTGTTGTCCCTATTATGGCACCAACGCGCTGGTCAAACTCGGACAACGGTGGGCACGCCTGCCCCCCTCCAGTGGCCTGCATATCTCTCCTCAAGATTAAACATTCACGATTCCTTTATTTGTCACATGCAGCCTAATGTCCAGTCACAGTGAAGTGTTGCTGCCGGCTCCAAGGTTATGATCATTACAGATAAACTCCAATACTCAATTTACAAATGACACAATAAGGACCATTTCTATACAGTATGTAGATAAGATCAGATAAGTAGGGTACCTCTTTTGTCAACTGCTAGCGTTGACAGCTGTGTAGGCTATATAGCCTACATTTTTGTAGACTGTAGGCTTGTATATTGTATTCTATCACGTTGACATTTTGCACTGTTCTGCCTCGCTATGTTTATGCACCAAGGCAAATTCCTCGTAGTAGGAGGCCTACTTGGCTGAATTAAAATCAGATTTTGATTGCCCACGCTGGATTCGACATGTAGTCCTCTGACTTGCTAACGCACCTGACACAACCCCACCTAAACCGTTATGCTATCGAAAAGCTGGCGAATTGAGAGAGCGAATTAGTGGTATTCATTCAGAGACAACCCTGTAGTTGCATATCCTTATATGCGGCTGGGGGGGAGTTTACCTATGCTAATTCATGTGAGCGGCCACAAGCTTTGAACTTGAGAAGAGAAGGCATTTGCGAACTCTTCCACCGGTTTATGAACACGTTGTGAATCAGATGGGAGCTTTCCTTAGAAACGTTCTTAGGAAGAAATCTAAGAACAGAACTTATATTATACAGAATATATTGGTGAATGAGGCCCATTGTACCCTTCTACCTCCTCTACCCCCTCAACTCCTCTACCTCCTCTACTCTCTCTACCCCTCTACCTCTCTACCTCCTCAACCCCTCTACCCCCTCTACCCCCTCAACCCCTTTACCTCCTCAACCCCTCTACCCCCTCTACCTCCTCTACTCTCTCTACCCCCTCAACCTCCTCTACTCTCTCTACCTCCTCAATCCTTCTACCCCCTCAACCCTTCTACCCCCTCAACCCTTCTACCCCCTCAACCCTTCTAAACCCCTCAACTCCTCTACCTCCTCTACTCTCTCTACCCCCTCAACTCCTCTACCCCCTCTACCCTCTCTACCCCCTAAACCCCTCTACCCCCTCAACTCCTCTACCCCCTCTACCTCCTCTACCCCCTCTACCTCCTCTACACCCTCTACCTCCTCTACCCCCTCAACTCCTCTACCCCCTCAAGCCCTCTACCCCTCAACTCCTCTACCCCCTCTACCTCCTCAACCCCTCTACCTCCTCTACCCCCTCTACCCTCTCTACCCCCTCTACCCCCTCTAGCCCCTCAACCCCTCAACCTCCTCTACCCCTCAACCCCTCTACCTCCTCTACCCCTCTACCCCCTCAACCCCTCTACCCCCTCAACCCCTCTACCCCCTCTACCTCCTCTACCCCCTCTACCTCCTCAACCCCTCTACCTCCTCTACCCCCTCTACCCCCTCTACCCCCTCAACCCCTCTACCCCCTCAACCCCTCTACCCCCTCAACCCCTCTACCCCCTCAACACCTCTACCCCCTCAACCCCTCTACCCCCTCTACCCCCTCAACCCCTCTACCCCCTCAACCCCTCTACCTCCTCTACCCCTCTACCCCCTCAACCCCTCTACCCCCTCTACCTCCTCTACCCCCTCTACCCCCTCTACCCCCTCAACCCCTCTACCTCCTCTACCCCCTCTACCCCCTCAACCCCTCTACCTCCTCTACCCCCTCAACCCCTCTACCCCCTCAACCCCTCTACCTCCTCTACCCCTCTACCCCCTCAACCCCTCTACCCCCTCTACCTCCTCTACCCCCTCAACCCCTCTACCTCCTCTACCCCCTCTACCCCCTCTACCCCCTCAACCCCTCTACCTCCTCTACCCCCTCTACCCCCTCAACCCCTCTACCCCCTCAACACCTCTACCCCCTCAACCCCTCTACCTCCTCTACCTCTTTTGTCTCTGTGCATTTTCCTCTGTATATGAAATGCGCTATACAAATAAAGTTTGATTTGATTTGATCTGTTGGCCTCACTAGAAACAGTGCTTTGACGTGGGGCTGTGGAAGGTATTTTTGGGGGGGACTTGGCGCTCTGGCTGATAGTAATGAGCTCCAGCTGACAGCCTCACCCTGCTTTCAGTCGGCACGGCAACCAATTATCTGCCGGCGCCTGTCTGAGCTGGTGTTAGCGGCAGGGAGGGGGGGGGTCCTGCCATGCTCCCACCCCCCTCCACGCCCGCCCACCTCAGACACAGTTCTAATGAAGGTGTGGCCTGGTGTGTGTTTTTGTGTTGGAGCCAGATCAGCACTTCTCACCTCTACCTCTTCTACCCCCTCTAGCCCTCTACCTCCTTTACCCCTCTACCTCCTCTACTCTCCCCCTTCTACCCTCTCTACCTCCTCTACCCCCTCTACCCCTCTACCTCCTCTATCCCCTCTCCCCTTCTACGATCTCTACCTACTCTACCTCCTCTACTCTCCCCCCTCTACCCTTCTACCCTCTCTACCTCCTCTACCCCTCTATCCCCTCTCCCCCCTCTACCCTCTCTACCTCCTCTACCCCCTCTACCTCCTCTACTCTCCCCCCTATACCCTTCTACCCTCTCTACCTCCTCTACCCCTCTATCCCCTCTCCCCCCTCTACCCTCTCTACCTCCTCTATCCCTCTACCCTCTCTACCCCTCTTTCTCCTCTACCCCCTCTACCCTCTCGACCTCCTCTACCCCCTTACCTAGTCTCTACCCCATCACCCCCTCAACCTGCTCGACCTTCCTCTAGGCCTCTAGTTTATATTTTGGTGTGACAGACCTGCCTATCTAGTAGTTTAGAATAGTTATCACTCTGTAAACACCCCTGGAAGCAAGACACTACAAATATGTTAAAAAGAAAAACCTAATAAATATCCCTATTAAACTTCCCCAGTTGATCACTCATATTAAGACAATTATATTTTGTTTTACACATTTTTTATATGATAATTAAATATACACTTATTCCAATAATGGATACAATCACAAGAAGGGGGAATTGATTACTATACAAACACTCAAAGGTACTAAACTAGCTCTAGAAGTAATGGTCCAGGTTAGAGCGGCACAAGGAACGGCACTCCAGGGAACCGGGTCTGGTGAGTAACAAAAGAGAACTATGTCAAAAAGACACTCAAGGCAAAACACAAGGAATAAGGCTCTACAAGTACGAATGGCAACTGTGAAGTTCAGATGTACTTGACTAGCGATGAGTAGGCAGAGAGACCGGGTTCAGAGAGACGGGGTTCAGAGAGACCGGGTTCAGAGAGACCGGGTTCAGAGAGACAAGGGTTCAGAGAGACCGGGTTCAGAGGGACCAGGTTCAGAGAGACCGGGTTCAGAGAGACCGTGTTCAGAGAGACCGTGTTCAGAGAGACCATGTTCAGAGAGACCGTGTTCAGAGGGACCATGTTCAGAGAGACCGTGTTCAGAGGGACGGGGTTCAGAGGGACCGGGTTCAGAGAGACCGGGTTCAGAGAGACGGGGTTCAGAGGGACCGTGTTCAGAGGGACCGTGTTCAGAGAGACCAGGTTCAGAGAGACCGTGTTCAGAGGGACCGTGTTCAGAGAGACCGTGTTCAGAGGGACGGGGTTCAGAGAGACCGTGTTCAGAGAGACCGTGTTCAGAGAGACCGGGTTCAGAGGGACCAGGTTCAGAGAGACCGGGTTCAGAGAGACCGGGTTCAGAGAGACCGGGTTCAGAGAGACCAGGTTCAGAGGGACCGTGTTCAGAGAGACCAGGTTCAGAGAGACCGGGTTCAGAGAGACCAGGTTCAGAGAGACCGTGTTCAGAGGGACCGTGTTCAGAGAGACCGTGTTCAGAGAGACCGGGTTCAGAGAGACCGGGTTCAGAGAGACCGGGTTCAGAGAGACCGGGTTCAGAGGGACCGTGTTCAGAGGGACCGTGTTCAGAGAGACCGTGTTCAGAGGGACCAGGTTCAGAGAGACCGGGTTCAGAGAGACCGGGTTCAGAGAGACCGGGTTCAGAGAGACCAGGTTCAGAGGGACCGTGTTCAGAGAGACCAGGTTCAGAGAGACCGTGTTCAGAGGGACCGTGTTCAGAGAGACCGTGTTCAGAGGGACGGGGTTCAGAGAGACCGTGTTCAGAGAGACCGTGTTCAGAGAGACCGGGTTCAGAGAGACCGGGTTCAGAGGGACTGGGTTCTTCTAGGGTGTGGTGTTGATTAGGGTATTAGGGAAAGGTGTGCAGTGCCGCCCCCGCAAGCTATAATAATAATAATCATCATCATCATCATCATCATAATAATAATGCGAATGATAATAATACATTATATTTGGATTGCACTTCACATCAGAAACAGATCTCAAAGTGCTAAGCTCAAGCTCATTCACCATCGCCGGTGACTGGCTGGTGCTCAGAGGAGGAAGGTGCAGACGAGGGACCCAGAGCCATAACAGGGAAAGTATGTAAAACAGCAGTGGCAGGCTTCGAATGAGGCATGGGAGCGGTGTCTGGTGTTCTTTAAACAGAGGAACAGATGGCATAAGGCAGAGCACAGAGATAACGTCAACTTTAGGAACACAATAAGCTTTTAGAATTTATACTGACTAGAGCCAGTACATCACTTTCTCTGTTCAATTCAGTTCAACCGTAACCCTGGTTCGGGGGCTGTCAGGTGCCTTTGCCAGGGGCCACCTGGAGGTAACAGCGCTTTGGGGACCTCAGGTTTGATGGGGAACCAGGACAGAGCCAGATGTATGCGTTGGGGATTTTAAACTCATTGCCATAATGCTCTTGGAGGAGATCTTCAGCTTTCCTATAACCTCTCTCTGGATCCATATAGAGGCGTGTCCTTACAAGTTCCTTAGTCTACCCCTTAGTGTACTGCTCTAAATAGCACAACCTGTCTTTTGCACTGTCAGTCTTGGTTTCAATGATATGCTCAACAGACCTAATAAATGACCTGTATTCAACCGGATCACCTTCAAAGACCTTAATGACCCTTGGAAGCATGGAGGACAGTTTATTAACTCCAAATCCACTTCTGCTCGGAAAGTCCAATAATCCCAGGATCCAAAGCAAGTCTTTAGACTAATGCAGTGACTACAACCTTTTCTATTGTGTAGATCTCCCTTGGGCTGACTGGGTATAGGCTATTATAGACGCTTGCATTTACTTTAAAAAGTTGAATGTCCAGATGAGGTTTGAAAATAAAATATCTTAATTTATTCCATAATCCATCCATAGTCCAACAAAATATATATTCTAAAATGAAAGTATACTGTTGTAATCAAAATAAACAATAAGAAGCAAACAAAACTAGGCGAGCAAGGGTTAGGCAAGTAAGCTCCCATACCAGGCCACACCCACAGGCCTCAGGACACTTCCTTTTAAGTACATCTTGACCTGTAGAGGGAGCACACACACTAAACAGAAATGAACAACACACACACACACACACAATACAAAATGACCAATAAATGTAAACAAAGGAATTGGCTCCTACACCCCTCTACCCCCCATCACCCCCTCTAGCCCCCATCACCCCCTCTGCCCCCTCTGCTCCTCTAGCCACTCTCCCCCCCATCACACCCTCTAACCCCTCTACCTCCTCTACGCCCTCATCACTCTCTCTACCCCCTCTACACCCCCCATCACCCCCTCTACCCCCCCATGGGGGGCGAGGCAGACATCTTCTTGTGGTGCCCTCCGTCAGTAGCTGTGATTACGATTACGATTATGACCACCATAAGCGAAGCAAAGTCTGCTTATTGAGAGCGACCACCCTGGCTGGTGTTCGGCTGCCACAGGCGGGGAGGGCAGAGCCCAGAATTCTGCAGCTGAACATCGAAGGGCTCACCCCCAGTAAGATCGACGTCATTGAGCCCCTGGTTCTTACAACTTTCGCTCTAGATGGGTCTATCCTAAGCAGGAAGCATGACCTTGCTACGTTCGTCCATCAAAGGTTGAATTAGACTCTCGTGGACCAATCCTCAACTGGTTGGTAGATTGAGTGGTTGTGCGTGGACGTTGCTGGCTTTAAAATCGTCAACGTCTTCAAGCCTCCGCCCTCGCAAATCACACCAGCGCATCTCCCAGTCTTCCCTCACCCCTGCCTCTATGCTGGCGACTTTAATTGTCAGCACGAGGATTGGGGGTACAGCACCAATACATCTGACAGAGAAAACCAGGTTGATTGGGCAGCTAACAACAGCCTGGCCCTGTTGTACAATCTCAAGGGCGCAGCCAGCTTTGTCTCAGGTCACTGGAAAACAGGGACAAATACTGACTTGGCATTCACGAGCGTCGGCGTTGATAACCGGCTCCCTGATAGATGCGTGCTAGGAAGAACCATCACTGATAACCATGCCTAAACTTATGGACCTTGTCCTGAACGAACTGGTGAAGTGATGCAACTTCCAAAAGGCCAACTGGAAACGCTGCCGCCTCCTTACCCATAGATCTACGAGGTGCCTTCCACCACCCAACACCAACAACGTGGACGAGGCGTACCAGGAACTCTGCGGCATACTGGTGAAAGTGGCCAAAAAATCCATCCCACGCGGACGTTGCAATAGCTACAAACCGTGTTGGTATGTGGAGTGCGAGAGTCTCTACTGTGCCTTCCTCCAGGCCCCCCCAGGAGCAGAGTCAGACAGGCTTGCCTCAGCCCTGCTGTCTAGACTCAGCCGAAGGAGACGAGCGCTGGGAGGAGGCCATTAACTCCATTGACTTCTCACACTCCAGCTGCAAGGCATGGAGCATCCTTAACAACCTCACTGGCAGGTGTAGACATTCCCCCCATCACTGCCCATCTCTGCAAAGAAAATCGCATCACAATTTGTGAAAAGTGGGACATATGAGGCCAAAGACCGCAAATCGTCACGTCTCGTGGCAAAAGAAGTGTCTGACCTCTGGAAGGCCACAACTCCTAGCGACGGTAACATCACTGGTAAATTCAGACCGGAGAACTTCGCTGCTGCCCTCCAGCATGTAAAGCCAAGGAAAGCCTGATTCTACCGGCCCAGAGCTTATACTCCATACTCCTGCCTTGAAGTCCTGGTTAAGAGCGTTCCTCTCTTCTCCTTATCCTTATAATATAATATATCCTTATCCTTGCACGCATCCAGCCCGCTGGCCTCCGCCGCATGGGAACCACAGTACGTCTCACATGCCGGGCCGTGGCAAGCGACAGGTGACAGGCAGGCTCACTGCAACAGTGGAGCGTCTCAAGTCGAGACACCCTTTTGTGCATGCCGCATGGGATCTCCTGCAGCAATGCAGAGGTCTTAACATCAGCAAGGCAGGATGGGCGGACCACACCTGCCGTGTGGAGTGGGAGGCAAACACCTCCAGACTCCGTGATTTTATCCTGGCCGCCGGTCCTTCCACTACCGGGATGGACTTACCCAGACCGGCGTGGGTGAGACTTTATCGCCTTCGGACCGGCGTCGGACGCTTCCACTCATGAATGCACAGATGGGGCTTGGCATCCTGTGCGGCGTGCGAGTGTGGCGCCGAGGAACAAACCGCAGACCACGTCATCCAGGACTGTCCGATAAATTGGGCACCCAACGGAATACATGGCCTGGTTGTGGATGACGAAACGGTGACATGGCTCCTGGAGTTGTGCCCGGATATATAGCCCAGGTGACCCCTCACCCAGGCTCGGGGCGGTAAAAGGATAGCCCCTCGGCCCCGAACATGGGGGGGAGAGGAGAAGAAGAAGAAGACCCCCCCATCACCCCCTCTACCCATCTACCTCCTCTACCCTCTCTACCCCCTATCACCCCTCTACCCCCCCATCATCCCCTCTACCCCCTCTATCCCCCATCGCCCCCTCTACCTTCCCAATACCCCCTCTACCCCCTCTGCTCCTCTAGTCCTCTACCCCATCACATTCTCTACCCCCTCTACCCCCCATCACATTCTCTACCCCCTCCACCCCCCATCACACCCTCTACCCCCTCTTTTCCCATCACCCCCTCTACCTCCTCTACCCCTCTACGCCATCACCCTAGAGCCGTGCGTTAGATACGGCGCCAATGCTGCGCCAGTACCGTGACCCGTTAGCATCACCGCATGGTCGCCAGGGTGTGGTCGCCAGGGCGTGGTCGTCAGGGTGTGATCACAAGGGCGTGGTCGCCAGGGAGCTTAGCGATTACTCGCACATCTGCAGATACACATTTAAATTAAACAGCGTTTCCCGTTATCCGGCGGATATGGAATTACATATCACATTGCCCTGGATTTCAGGGAATAACATGAACATATTCGTGAGGGCCTCGGCCACCATCTTCTTATGCAGTGAAATCCACATGTAATCTCAGCCAGCCATCTTAGCCAGTCCTGGGTATTCATTAACCAGCCCCGGGTTCCAGGGGAGGCTGGGAGGCGCGTTAGACCCGCCACACTACGCGTCATTTACATATCGCTCTATTTCAGCATATTTACTTCCCATGGAAAATGGGAAAAGTTGAGGATTAATTCCAACTAATCCTCTGGGGGCTTTTTATGACTTGTTCCATTCCTAACACCCCGAATGCCTCTCAGCAGCGTTGGCTCCACTTGGACGTGATCCCGGACGCTTTCTTTTAAGGAAATGTTGAGTGATATCCCCCTCCTCCCTTCTGTCTCTCTGTATCTCTCCCACCACACTCCTGCGTTCTCTCTCTCTTTCTATTGGTATCTCTCTCTCGCTTTCTTTTTCTCTCTCATAGTCCCTACTTCGTCTCCTCTCTGTGTCCCGGGTTCTGAACATTTCATAGTATAGTTCTGAACATTTCATAGTTCTGAACATTTCATAGTGTAGTTCTGAACATTTCATAGCTCTGAACATTGCATAGTGTAGTTCTGAACTTTTCATAGCTCTGAACATTTCATAGCTCTGAACATTTCAAAGCTCTGAACATTTCATAGTGTAGTTCTGAACATTTCATAGCTCTGAACATTTCATAGCTCTGAACATTTCCTAATGTAGCTCTGAACATTTCATAGTTCTGAACATTTCATAGCTCTGAACATTTCATAGTGTAGCTCTGAACATTTCATAGTTCTGAACATTTCATAGTTCTAAACATTTCATAGTGTAGTTCTGAACATTTCATAATGTAGCTCTGAACATTTCATAGCTCTGAAAATTTCATAGTTCTGAACATTTCATAGTGTAGCTCTGAACATTTCATAGTTCTGAACATTTCATAGTGTAGCTCTGAACATTTCATAGTTCTGAACATTTCATAGTTCTAAACATTTCATAGTGTAGCTCTGAACATTTCATAGTTCTGAACATTTCATAATGTAGCTCTGAACATTTCATAGTTCTGAACATTTCATAGTTCTGAACATTTCATAGCTCTGAACATTTTATAGTGTAGTTCTGAACATTTCATAGTTCTGAACATTTCATAGCTCTGAACATTTCATAGCTCTGAACATTTCATAATGTAGTTCTGAACATTTCTTAGTGTAGTTCTGAACATTTCTTAGTGTAGTTCTGAACATTTCTTAGTGTAGTTCTGAACATTTCTTAGTCCTGAACCTGACCTCTGAGCGTAGCCTCTTTCTATGCATTGAGTAGAGCGCTGTGCGCTGCAGACAGTCATAAGAGGTGTCTGGTGCTCTTCTGAATAGCACATACAGTACGGAGCATCTATGTCTGTCTGGCTCACTGGGGAGTCTGAGCCATCCAGCGGAGCAGACCTGGGTCTAAATACACCGTTTCAAATCCCATTTCCTTTTCTTGGCGTGTCAGGTGGGAAGGTTCGGGAACAGCCCATTGGTTCCATTGTGCCAGACAAGAGCAATCAAGCACAGACAAGTCATTTAAATGGTAGTGTATTTAGAGCCGGGTCTGATGGGGACTGGCCGGGCCTCGGTGTTGCCGGGCGTGACGGAGGGAGCGTGGGCGCTGAGGCGGAGCGGACGTCTATGCCCCCGCCGCGCATTCAGAGAGGCCCAAACGTCCCGAATGAAAGTAATCTAATACCACAAATTAGCCTGTCACTTAGCCAGGATTATAACCCCCGTGAGGGCCGGTGCTAAAATAACTTTCTCCTCATTGTTCCTGGATTTAGAAGAGTTAGGGGTGGTGCTGGGAGGCGGGGGGGGGGGGGGGGGGGGGGGGGGGGGTGAGGGATGTGATTTCATTTTGAAGTCCTGTGTGCTCACACCCCGCTCAATTACATAGATTTTTGTTTTCCTCTCGTCCCACACTCTCTCTCTTTCCCCTCTCTCTCTATCTTTCCCTCTCTCTCTGTCTCCCTCTAGCTCTCTATCTCTCATGTAGATGTCCAGTGTCCATCGAGGGGTCAGGGAGAGTGACTTTGTCTGGATGGGTCAGACATGTTTCCTGTGGAGGGCTGAGGGGCACGTACAGTTCAGTTGGGTTTCTATTCCTGGACTAGCGGCTCACCTTGGCTCCCAGTCCTATCAGTCTTAGCTCAGATCTCTCAACATATTGTCCCCATCTTTCAGTCGGGGGTTCAGACGTGGCCTCTGAAACGCTGCCTCACAAGGTTTCCCATTGCAGAGGGACACAGGACAGCTGGAATATAATGTAGGCCTCTGAGTTCCTCCCTGAGTGGTTATAGCACCAAGAGGACTGAAGTACTGCTCACTGGTTTTCTTGGATATTACAATGTCAAACGCTACATGTCACGAGTCGCATGCAGTAAATTGCATAACAGGTCCAACAGGCTGTGGAGAGAATTAAAGAGAATGCATCATCACCTGTCACTGTCACGGCTGTCCTTGGAACAGAAGTGAGAAGTTTCTTGAGCGCCTCAGTCCTCCCCTTTTCTCAGCCCGAGACCCTCTGTTCCCGCCTCCTCCACTCTCAGGCCTCCCCTCATCCCAGGTTGGAATTTCAGGTTTGTAATTACCGACAGCCAGGCTGACAATGTTATCACTTTTGACTATGGTAATAACCACAGAAACATACACTGCTCATTACACCTCAGTACCATAACCAGGGCTTGATGTACAGTTGAATTTGCCACTGGCCCCAATGTTGTATCCCTAGCCTGGAAGATATAGCCACATTTTTGCTAACGCTTAAACAGGACATACATGACAAGCATTTAATATAGTCAGATATCAGTGGTTTGTCACCGAGTGACGAGTGCTTCTACAAGTGGTTGATCATCATCATGCCTCAGAAGAATGACGTGATACAAGTACATGTAAAGTCAATGTTTATTATGGTGCTTCTGGTGAAAGGTGGTTTCTTTTTTCAGTTGTTTTTTTGCCAGGTTTTTGTCCGGCAGCAGGCGCCATCAGAAACATTTCATTAGCGGCTATTGATAAGCGGCTATGTACAAGGTATTCATCTTCACATTCAAGTTCTCGTGCTGGCGTGTTACCGTGGCCAATCAGAGTAAAGGCTCGGAGGTTTGTTTTTTGTTACAGCTGGTGCGAGTTGAACTTCAGCCCTGACGACAAAATGAAGCAAACATTAAACAGTGGTGTGCTGGAACACTCTGCTGATTGGGTAACACAGAAAACGCGTCGTTCAACCTGGAAAGCAAAACATCAAGGTTTTTGTCGGGGCTGAACTCACCCGTGATCATCGCGCCTCCGTGCTCTCTGCCTTGCTTGTGGAATGTGACTACAGGCACTGCAGCGACTGCCTATTCTCTGAAAATTATTTGTAGTCGTGAATCTCTCAAAAATTTGTTTTATTATGAGAATAACCCTATATGCTCTGAGCATGGTGTTAAATATGATGTCAAATACAATGCAAATAAGAATGTGGTACTAATTTGCAGGGCAAAGGGGTATAAGACCTCAGATTCCCATCTTTCCTTCTGTCAGAACAATTATCTGTTTGCTGTAAAACTAAATATCTGGGACACATCATAACAGATCAAATGTCAGATGATGATGACATGTATAGACAGTGCTGCATGTTATATGCACAAGCTAATATGCTGGCTAGGACATTTTACTGGTGTTCTGACAATGTGAAGATCTCTTTAGAGCGTATTGTACTCCATATACTGCCCCTCTATGGGTGAAGCTCAAAAAAGCAAGCGACCACAAGCGTAGGGTTGCTTATAATGACTGCTTGAGGATTGTGATGAATACGCCCAGGTGTAGTAGAGCTAGTGAACTGTTCTGCATGGCCAGAATTAGCACCTTTCAGGCACTCCTGAGAAACTTAATGCACAAATTAATTTGCCGTCTAAATGGGTCGCAGAATTGTGTTATGCAGCTGCTGTCTAATTCCTGTAATAGCACTGAGATATACATCCCGATTCTGGGAATACTGCTTCAAGTGCCTTGTTAATTTTATTTATTTTCAATCTTTATGTCTTATGTTTGGTGGTGTTTTTAATTGTTGTATGTGATTTATGGAGTTTGTTAAACACATTTGATGATGATGATGTAAGCTTGCATCTCTCTCTCTCTCCCTGTCTCTCTCTCTCTCTCTCTCTCTCTCTCTATATATATATATATATATATATATATGATCTCAGAGTTATATTAGCACTGGCCCAAGCGGGCCATTGAAAAGCGTTATTTACTGACCCAGAGGGGTTCCAGACAGCAGCGGGCCAGCAGGCCAGGGCTTAAGTCAAGCCCTGCATAACAAACACCTCACTGTTCATTAGCACTGCTTAATACATAGCAAGCAGTCCGTGTTAGAGATGACCAACATGCAGTCCGTGTTAGAGATGACCAACATGCAGTCCGTGTTAGAGATGACCAACATGCAGTCCGTGTTAGAGATGACCAACATGCAGTCCGTGTTAGAGATGACCAACATGCAGTCCGTGTTAGAGATGACCAACATGCAGTCCGTGTTAGAGATGACCAACATGCAGTCCGTGTTAGAGATGACCAACAACTCATTGCATCCTTTTCACTAGCATCTCAATTAGTTCAGAACTTTCATCGGCCATGTTGGATCACTCACTGTGGGTCAGATGACTCTCAGCTCACATCTGGTAAATCCTTACAGGACAGACCTGGGTCAAATGTTATTTGCAAATACTGTTAAATATGTGGGGTGCGCTGGCTTTACCTCACCCAGTGCAATGTAACCAGGGGACCAGCCTCTTAACTACAGCACCAACGCTGGTTGTGAGCAATGTTACTGATGCTGTCTGTCCTGCTTTTCATAAAGGGCTGTGGATGAGTAGTAGTGGATGAGTAATATTAGTGGATGAGTAGTGGCTGTGGATGAGTACTGGGCTGCGGATGAGTAGTGGTAGTGGATGAGTAGAGGGTTGTCGATGAGTAGAAGGTTGTGGATGAGTAGTGGTAGTGGATGAGTACTGGGCTGTGGATGAGTACTGGGGTGTGAATGAGTAGTGGCTGTGGATGAGTACTGGGCTGGGGATGAGTAGTGGTAGTGGATGAGTAGTAGCTGTCGATGAGTAGAGGGCTGTGGATGAGTAGTGGCTGTCGATGAGTAGAGGGCTGTGGATGAGTAGTGATAGTGGTGAGTACTGGGCTGGGGATGAGTAGTGGTAGTGGATGAGTACTGTGCTGTGGATGAGTAGAGGGATGTGGATGAGTACTGTGCTGTGGATGAGTAGTGGTAGTGGATGAGTACTGTGCTGTGGATGAGTAGCGGTTGTGGATGAGTACTGGGGTGTGAATGAGCAGTAGTGGATGAGTAGAGGGTTATGGATGAGTAGTGGTAGTGGATGAGTAGAGAGCTATGGATGAGTAGAGGGTTGTGGATGAGTAGCGGTAGTGGATGAGTACTGGGGTGTGAATGAGCAGTAGTGGATGGGTAGAGGGTTATGGATGAGTACTGGGCTGTGGATGAGTAGTGGTAGTGGATGAGTACTGGGGTGTGAATGAGTAGTAGTGGATGAGTAGGCTGTGGATGAGTTGGACGCTGTGGATGAGTAGAGGGCTGTGGATGAGCAAAAGTGGATGAGTAGAGGGTTGTGGAAGAGTAGCGATAGTGGATGAGTAGAGGGATGTGGATGATTGTTGGCTGTGGATGAGTACTGGCCTGTGGATGAGTAGTGATAGTGGATGAGTACTGGCCTGTGGATGAGTAGTGGTAGTAGATGAGTAGAGAGTTGTGGATAAGTATAGAGCTGTGGATGATTGGTGGCTGTGGATGAGTACTGGGCTGTGGATGAGTACTGGGCTGGGGATGAGTAGTGGTAGTGGATGAGTAGTAGCTGTCGATGAGTAGAGGGCTGTGGATGAGTAGTGGCTGTCGATGAGTAGAGGGCTGTGGATGAGTAGTGATAGTGGTGAGTACTGGGCTGGGGATGAGTAGTGGTAGTGGATGAGTACTGTGCTGTGGATGAGTAGTGGTAGTGGATGAGTACTGTGCTGTGGATGAGTAGTGGTAGTGGATGAGAAGTGGCTGTGGATGAGTAGAGGGATGTGGATGAGTACTGTACTGTGGATGAGTAGTGGTAGTGGATGAGTAGATGGCTGTGGATGAGTAGCGGTTGTGGATGAGTACTGGGGTGTGAATGAGCAGTAGTGGATGAGTAGAGGGTAATGGATGAGTAGTGGTAGTGGATGAGTAGAGGGTTATGGATGAGTAGTGGTAGTGGATGAGTAGAGAGCTATGGATGAGTAGAGGGCTGTGGATGAGTAGTGGTAGTGGATGATTACTGGGGTGTGAATGAGTAGTAGTGGATGAGTAGGCTGTGGATGAGTAGGACGCTGTGGATGAGTACTGGTGGTGGATGAGTAGAGGGCTGTGGATGAGCAAAAGTGGATAAGTAGAGGGTTGTGGAAGAGTAGCGATAGTGGATGAGTAGAGGGATGTGGATGATTGTTGGCTGTGGATGAGTACTGGCCTGTGGATGAGTAGTGATAGTGGATGAGTACTGGCCTGTGGATGAGTAGTGGTAGTAGATGAGTAGAGAGCTGTGGATAAGTATAGAGCTGTGGATGATTGGTGGCTGTGGATGAGTACTGGGCTGTGTATGATTGTGACTGTGGATGAGTACTGGGCTGTGGATGAGTACTGGGCTGGGGATGAGTAGTGGTAGGGGATGAGTAGAGAGCTGTGGATGAGTACTGGGCTGTGGATGAGTACTGGGCTGTGGATGAGTACTGGTAGTGGATGAGTACGGGACTGTGGATGAGTACTGGTAGTGGATGAGTACTGGTAGTAGATCTGTACTGGTAGTGGATCTGTACTGGTAGTGGATGAGTACTGGTAGTGGATCTGTACTGGTAGTGGATGAGTACTGGTAGTGGATGAGTACTGGAAGTGGATCTGTACTGGTAGTGGATCTGTACTGGTAGTGGATCTGTACTGGTAGTGGATCTGTACTGGTAGTGGATGAGTACTGGTAGTGGATGAGTACTGGTAGTAGATCTGTACTGGTAGTGGATCTGTACTGGTAGTGGATGAGTACTGGTAGTGGATGAGTACTGGTAGTGGATCTGTACTGGTAGTGGATGAGTACTGGTAGTGGATCTGTACTGGTAGTGGATGAGTACTGGTAGTGGATGAGTACTGGAAGTGGATCTGTACTGGTAGTGGATGAGTACTGGTAGTGGATCTGTACTGGTAGTGGATCTGTACTGGTAGTGGATGAGTACTGGTAGTGGATGAGTACTGGTAGTGGATCTGTACTGGTAGTGGATGAGTACTGGTAGTGGATCTGTACTGGTAGTGGATGAGTACTGGTAGTGGATCTGTACTGGTAGTGGATCTGTACTGGTAGTGGATGAGTACTGGTAGTGGATCTGTACTGGTAGTGGATGAGTACTGGTAGTGGATGAGTACTGGTAGTGGATCTGTACTGGTAGTGGATGAGTACTGGTAGTGGATGAGTACTGGTAGTGGATCTGTACTGGTAGTGGATGAGTACTGGTAGTGGATCTGTACTGGTAGTGGATCTGTACTGGTAGTGGATGAGTACTGGTAGTGGATCTGTACTGGTAGTGGATGAGTAGTACATCTGAATCTGAAGGGTCTTTTTGAAGTTGTCTGGTGACACTTGATAATAATGTAGAATTACTGTGGGTTTGATTCCAACCTCGTACAAGGGTTCTGTTTACACAGTAATATTCACTCATAATTTATTGAGATTATTCCTGTTACAAACATTTCTGTAGAACTATCAACAAATGTTGTATGAATACCTTAGTTATTATAAAGGGTCAGCAGGTATGTTTATAGAGTAAACATGTTGCTGGATGCTATCACCTAATAGCGTTCATTAAACCCATAGTTACACTAGCTATCACTTCACCTGAGTGACTGCCTATACTGCTGTTCCTGGGGAAATGTCAGGGTTAGTATATTATGCATACAGTATGTTTACTATCCCTATTCTGTGAAGCATGTGCTATTAATTAAAGTTTGATTTGGAATCCTTGTGTGTGTTTAGGATGCACTGGAAAATGGTTTGAACGTCACTTCAAATAATATTTCCACACAGCGCCACAGGCTGTCAACGCCTGTAAGTGTGGGGCTCATCGGATGTGCGAAAGGCAAACTGTGAGATTGTGAATACCGCACACACACACACACACACACACACACACACACACACACACACACACACACACACACACACACACACACACACACTAAGAGAGCCTGTCAACTAGTGACAATTAGTGTAGACTGCTGTTTACACCATTAACTACTGATCAGTGATGATTTTGCTTCATAATCGTAGCTTAAGTCTACTTGATGCAAACATCCTAAACGTTTCACAACTAACTATGTGAAGCAGCAGTGCTGGTTGTGGTGATCTCCAGCACCTACAGACCCACAACACTGCGGGAAAAACAAGAACACAGAAAAGAAAAACATCTTTTGGCTGGACATCAAAGATCAACGATGAAAACAAACAGACTATTACACATCCCCCCGAATAACTCCTAAGTCCCAAACAAGATCAGACCACGGTCTGAGATGCCAGGGAACGCAACCTGGCTTTAATCCATCTTTAATTTGATCTGATTCTAATACTGGGCAGATATTACAACATCACCCGTGGGTGTGCGTCTGCTAGGGCCTCAGACACTCAGAGGATATAAATATCCCTGAGATCATCACACCTGGTTAGCACCTGCAGACGAGCACTTCCTGTGCGCATGTGACAAAGGTCACCCTCAACAATATGGTCAGCGTACATTCTCACTAGCCTCCATAGATAATATGAGGAGGAGGAGAGGATGAGGAGAGGAGGGGGAGGAAGGAGAGGAGAAGGAGAGGAGGGAGGAGGAGGAAGGGAAGAGGGGGAGGGGGAGGAGGAGGAGGAGGAGGAGGAGGAGGAGGAGGGGGAGGAAGTGGAGAGGAGGAGGAGGAGAGGAGGGAGGAGGAGGAAGGGAAGAAGGAGAGGAGGAGAGGAGGGAGGAGGAGAGGAGAGGAGGAGGAAGGGAAGAGGGGGAGGAGTAGGAGAGGAGGGAGGAGGAAGTGGAGAGGAGGAGGAGGAGGAAGGGAAGAGGGGGAGGAGGAGAAAGGGAGGAGAAAGAGGGGGAGGAGGAGGAGAGGAGGGGGAGGAGGAAGAGGAGAGGAGGAGGAGAAGAGGAGGAGGAAGGGAAGAAGGAGAGGAGGAGGAGAGGAGGGAGGAGGAAGTGGAGAGGAGGGGGAGGAAGGGAAGAGGAGGAGGAGAGGAGGGAGAGGAAGAGGGAGGGTAATACTTGTCTCAGCTGGACACGCTGCCCTCGCAACGTCTGTCAGCGTCTGTGGCAGCTCTGACAACACAGAAGAAATGAAATACAGGAAACCAAAGCAGCTCCTCCATGTGTTCACCTCCATGCGCTCACCTCCATTTGTTCACCTCCATGTGTTCACCTGTTCACCTCCATGTGTTCACCTCCATGTGTTCACCTCCATGCGCTCACCTCCATGCGTTCACCTCAGAGGTTCAGCATCACCTCAAAAGACAAGCACACGCATTATTTTTTACTTCATGACCTTCAGTAAGAAAGAAAGGGGTCAAAAAGAAGTCCAGTCTACAGTATCTACAGTAAATGTATAAAAGCCAGGACTGTGAAGGGTTGATATGCTTCTGTCCAATGGCCAGCTAATACCCAACACCTTCTATGTTTCATATGCATATTTTTCTCTTTTAATGCAAGTCGTTATTGATGAACTTAAAGGAGTCCTCTTCTTAAAGCCGTGTACAGGCCTCCAGAGACATGTCCTGCTGATGTCTCATTCTGTCCTGAACCACAGCTTAAAGCCTCCTGTTTACTTCCGACTTAATTCAATGTGACAGTGTTCACATTCAGCTCTGATAACTCCCCCGGAACATACATACATTAGGAACAACCATGCTATTCTTACGCTAACCAAATGTTTGGACGGCGTTCATTGATAATTCATAGAGCTTTAGCCAAAAGAACAACTACAGGAGGCTCAAAAATAGAGCAGTTTGTGATGAGATCATAATTCACCAGAGCGGGAGAAAGGACAGAGAGGTCCGTGGACGCGTGTGGAAGCGTTCCTTCAGTCTAATTGCTAATGGTGCCTGGTAGCAGATCTGAGTGAGAGGGTTGAAATATCACACTGGCCTGTGTGTGCGGACGGGAAGTTTGATCAAAGGGAAGCTAGGAGAGCGGCCATTTGGCTGGGGCGTTTACTAGCAGCTTGCCCTCTCGTATGGCTCTCATCTCTGAGCGCCATTACTGAAGGTCATTATGACGGCTGCGCTGTGACAGGCCGCGCAGAGTCGCTATTGGGTAACATGTCTCTTAACATCTGCTCTTTGAAGAGTGCTTTTCAGGCAGGGTTCTCTGGGTTCTCACTCTCTTTTCAGAAGCTCTTTTTATGTCAGCATTTTTTTTTCTTTTTCTGTCTGACTTCAGGTCAGGTCAAAGAGACTGGTATCCACAACACAGGGTTAGTCTGTGTGACAGGGTTAGTCTGTGTGACAGGGTTAGTCTGTGTGACAGGGTTAGTCTGTGTGACAGGGCTAGTCTGTGTGACAGGGTTAGGTGGTGTGACAGGGTTAGTCTGTGTGACAGGGTTAGTCTGTGTGACAGGGTTAGGTGGTGTGACAGGGTTAGGTGGTGTGACAGGGTTAGTCTGTGTGACAGGGTTAGTCTGTGTGACAGGGTTAGGTGGTGTGACAGGGTTAGTCTGTGTGACAGGGTTTGTCTGTGTGACAGGGTTAGTCTGTGTGACAGGGTTAGTCTGTGTGACAGGGTTAGGTGGTGTGACAGGGTTAGGTGGTGTGACAGGGTTAGTCTGTGTGACAGGGCTAGTCTGTGTGACAGGGTTAGTCTGTGTGACAGGGTTAGTCTGTGTGACAGGGTTAGTCTGTGTGACAGGGTTTGTCTGTGTGACAGGGTTAGGTGGTGTGACAGGGTTAGTCTGTGTGACAGGGTTAGTCTGTGTGACAGGGTTAGGTGGTGTGACAGGGTTAGGTGGTGTGACAGGGTTAGTCTGTGTGACAGGGTTAGTCTGTGTGACAGGGTTAGTCTGTGTGACAGGGCTAGTCTGTGTGACAGGGTTAGTCTGTGTGACAGGGTTAGTCTGTGTGACAGGGTTAGTCTGTGTGACAGGGTTAGGTTTGTGTGACAGGGTTAGTCTGTGTGACAGGGTTAGTTTTGTTTGACATGGTTGTGACAGGGCTAGTCTGTGTGACAGGGTTAGTCTGTGTGACAGGGTTAGTCTGTGTGACAGGGTTAGGTGGTGTGACAGGGTTAGGTGGTGTGACAGGGTTAGTCTGTGTGACAGGGTTAGGTGGTGTGACAGGGTTAGGTGGTGTGACAGGGTTAGTCTGTGTGACAGGGTTAGTCTGTGTGACAGGGTTAGGTGGTGTGACAGGGTTAGTCTGTGTGACAGGGTTAGTCTGTGTGACAGGGTTAGTTTTGTGTGACATGGTTGTGACAGGGCTAGGTCAGGTGACAGGGTTAGGTTTGTGTGACATGGTTGTGACAGGGTTAGGCTGTGTGACAGGGTTAGGTTTGTGTGACATGGTGTGACAGGGCTAGGTCAGGTGACAGGGTTAGGTTTGTGTGACATGGTTGTGACAGGGTTAGGCTGTGTGACAGGGTTAGGTGGTGTGACAGGGTTAGTCTGTGTGACAGGGTTAGTTTTCTGTGACATGGGTGTGACAGGGCTAGGTCAGGTGACAGGGTTAGGTTTATGTGACATGGTGTGACAGGGCTAGGTCAGGTGACAGGGTTAGGCTGTGTGAAATGATTAGCTCATATTTCCTCCACATAGGCGGGCGGCTGTAGCTCAGTTGGTAGAGCGGGTCGTTCGGTGATCGACGGGTCAGTGGTTCGAATCCCAGCTCCGACTGTCCACATGTCAAAGTGTCCTTGAGCAAGACACCTAACCCCAAAATGTTCCCAATGAGCAGGTTAGCACCTTGCATGGCAGCTACCGCACACCACACACACACCGCTAAGGTGGAAGTTCCGCTATATAGAAAAGCGCTATATAAGTGCAGTCCATTTACCATTTACCATAGGCATCAGTATTTCAGCAGTGGTTATGACAGATGTCACGTCTTTGTTTGTGATCAATGTGAGTAGGACGCAGTGACAGGAAGTGTTACCAGAAATGGGCGACTGGCTTGGAAGGAGGAAGGAGAAACGCTGGTCCTGACGGTCCAATCCCCGTCCACAACAGCCCGGGCTGGCAGCCCTGTCACGGTCTAAGAAAAGAGAGGGAGAGAGGGAGGAGAGAGGGAGGGGAGAGGAAGAGAGGGAGGGAAGAGAGAGAGGGAAGAGAGAGGGAGAGAGGGAAGAGAGAGGGAGGAGAGGGGAAGAGAGAGAGATAATCCCTGTATCTAATCTGGCTCCTGACATGGAGAGGGAAAGTCCATGGTTTTTTTTTGTGGCAGTTTTGAGTTTAACGATTTCCCTCGGTACACCGATGCTTTCTCCATTCACCTCACCATCTACAGCCCATTCAACCTCACCATCTACAGCCCATTCCACCTCAGCATCTACATCCCATTCAACCTCACCATCTTCAGCCCATTCAACCTCACCCTCTACATCCCATTCAACCTCAGCATCTACAGCCCATTCCACCTCACCCTCTACAGCCCATTCACCTCAGCATCTACAGCCCATTCAACCTCACCATCTACAGCCCATTCCACCTCAGCATCTACAGCCCATTCACCTCAGCATCTACAGCCCATTCACCTCAGCATCTACAGCCCATTCAACCTCAGCATCTACAGCCCATTCACCTCAGCATCTACAGCCCATTCAACCTCACCCTCTACAGCCCATTCACCTCAGCATCTACAGCCCATTCAACCTCAGCATCTACAGCCCATTCCACCTCACCCTCTACAGCCCATTCACCTCAGCATCTACAGCCCATTCCACCTCACCCTCTACAGCCCATTCACCTCAGCATCTACAGCCCATTCAACCTCACCCTCTACAGCCCATTCCACCTCAGCATCTACAGCCCATTCACCTCAGCATCTACAGCCCATTCACCTCAGCATCTACAGCCCATTCACCTCAGCATCTACAGCCCATTCACCTCACCATCTACAGCCCATTCCACCTCAGCATCTACAGCCCATTCAACCTCACCATCTTCAGCCCATTCAACCTCACCCTCTACATCCCATTCAACCTCAGCATCTACAGCCCATTCCACCTCACCCTCTACAGCCCATTCACCTCAGCATCTACAGCCCATTCAACCTCACCATCTACAGCCCATTCCACCTCAGCATCTACAGCCCATTCACCTCAGCATCTACAGCCCATTCACCTCAGCATCTACAGCCCATTCAACCTCAGCATCTACAGCCCATTCACCTCAGCATCTACAGCCCATTCAACCTCACCCTCTACAGCCCATTCACCTCAGCATCTACAGCCCATTCAACCTCAGCATCTACAGCCCATTCCACCTCACCCTCTACAGCCCATTCACCTCAGCATCTACAGCCCATTCCACCTCACCCTCTACAGCCCATTCACCTCAGCATCTACAGCCCATTCAACCTCACCCTCTACAGCCCATTCCACCTCAGCATCTACAGCCCATTCACCTCAGCATCTACAGCCCATTCACCTCAGCATCTACAGCCCATTCACCTCAGCATCTACAGCCCATTCACCTCACCATCTACAGCCCATTCCACCTCAGCATCTACATCCCATTCAACCTCACCATCTTCAGCCCATTCAACCTCACCCTCTACATCCCATTCAACCTCAGCATCTACAGCCCATTCCACCTCACCCTCTACAGCCCATTCACCTCAGCATCTACAGCCCATTCAACCTCACCATCTACAGCCCATTCCACCTCAGCATCTACAGCCCATTCACCTCAGCATCTACAGCCCATTCACCTCAGCATCTACAGCCCATTCAACCTCAGCATCTACAGCCCATTCACCTCAGCATCTACAGCCCATTCAACCTCACCCTCTACAGCCCATTCACCTCAGCATCTACAGCCCATTCAACCTCAGCATCTACAGCCCATTCCACCTCACCCTCTACAGCCCATTCACCTCAGCATCTACAGCCCATTCAACCTCACCCTCTACAGCCCATTCCACCTCAGCATCTACAGCCCATTCACCTCAGCATCTACAGCCCATTCACCTCAGCATCTACAGCCCATTCACCTCAGCATCTACAGCCCATTCACCTCACCATCTACAGCCCATTCCACCTCAGCATCTACAGCCCATTCCACCCTCTGAAATCACATGTTTAACACAATTCCCTTTCACACGTGAGCGCCCATCTCTGCTTAGCTGTTAAGCCAAGCTCTGTTAGCTCGGTATGTCATGGTTCCTCTGGGTTAATTTTGTATCCTGCATTACAAAATCAGCCGAGCCTCATGAAGAGATGGAGCCATAGCGAAAGGTCTATTGTTGCTCTGCTCCCACTACGGTTGGTAAACAGAACCAGTCCCGTCGTGTGAGTCTGGCGCTAGACCCCAGCCTGAGCTCCACATGCAGCAGGTCTAGATGAATACATGATTTCCCTTGTGTGAAAGGTTTTTTTTTTCTCCTACCTTTTGCAAACAAGATTGTAGTTTATGGAACACAATGGCATACATGTTGTAAGTAGGCCAAGGTCGGCAGAGCCCTTTGAACACCCATGCAAAGTATTCTGGTTTCACTAGCGGCCCAGTGAAAGGCTGGAGAGATGGGTGATCGTGTGTTCAGGAGACATTGTAGATGATTGCAGCGGTTCTGAAGGTCAGAGAGACACGGGCTGTGTTCCTGCATCGCTTCACTTGACACGAACGCTCAGCGTTTTCCTCTGTCTGTTCCCATCTACAAACACTCTGTGTTGAATGTCTTGGATGTGCAGCAGCCCACTGAACGACTGCAGTGAAAGGCAGGCAGTTTCTGAGGTCATCAGCTTGACCCTTCTGCTGTGAGAGCAACTCTCCGTCTCCACGTGTTTCTCCGCCATGCGGAGACGAGCTGCTGTGCTGTCAGAGCGGTTGATGTTGACCCCGGGTTAGAACATCAGCGCTGGCTGAGGGGGTTCCTGATCTGAGACCTGCTCCTCGCCACGAAGGCTCCGGAGGACTGAGGGGGTTCCTGATCTGAGACCTGCTCCTCGCCACGAAGGCTCCGGAGGACTGAGGGGGTTCCTGATCTGAGACCTGCTCCTCGCCACGAAGGCTCCGGAGGACTGAGGGGGTTCCTGATCTGAGACCTGCTCCTCGCCATGAAGGCTCCGGAGGATGAGGGGGTTCCTGATCTGAGACCTGCTCCTCGCCACGAAGGCTCCGGAGGACTGAGGGGGTTCCTGATCTGAGACCTGCTCCTCGCCACGAAGGCTCCGGAGGATGAGGGGGTTCCTGATCTGAGACCTGCTCCTCGCCACGAAGGCTCCGGAGGACTGAGGGGGTTCCTGATCTGAGACCTGCTCCGGAGGACTGAGCGCTCTGCCGTTCTCCCCTCAGATCAGCAGCCCTGAAATCACAAACGCCCCAAACCTAGCAGCATGTGCAGGACCGTCATCCTCATGGGGCTCTGCACATCAACAACACCCTGAAACAAACTGCATCATGCAGGAAATTAATTACTATAAATGGAATTTGTGATTTATCTAATGCAATTTTACACTCCATCCATTGGACAAAACTGGAGATATGTATGTATTTGCTTTGCAAACAAGTTTTGGTGAGTGGAGAAAAAGGTGTTAGAGAAGCGATTATTCCAGGGCCAGCACCAGCCCACACCCAACAACGTCACGCTGAGGCCTGCTTAAGTCCTGCTCATTGGGCTGTGGCCGTTCAATTAGCTTCACAGAAAAGAAGCCAATGGAACGAGGCCGCCTATGGGAAAGAAGGTCAGAGTTCAGCATGAAGGAAAAAGCTTTCTTGCTCTGTTCAGTTTTAAACAAATTCACATAGTTCTCTTGAAAGGGGAATCAGGAGCTAGCTCCAGTATACCAGAGAGGTCTGTGAACAAGAGGAGGGTAGAACAAGAGGAGGGTAGAACAAGAGGAGGGTAGAACAAGAGGAGGGTAGAACCAGAGGAGGGTAGAACAGAACAATCCCACATGTGAACACAATGTCCTGGATAGGGAAATCACTGAGGTGGAAGAAGAAGAAGAAGAAAATGATTTCTTCAGAGTAAAAAAGAGAAGAAGAACAGCAATGCCTCCACCATTTGTTGCCCCCCCCCCAAAAAAAAACAACAACCTCCGAACCCCCCCCCCTCCCCCCACAAAACGCTGATTAATATCAGTATATTTTGGTGTGTTTATTAGTTTGCTCTGTTCCCTGCCCTCTAAACTTGTCTATGTGATATTTGTGATTTATGTGTGCAGCGTTCAGCTGAATATATTATGCATTTCCACTTGGTGACAAAGGGTTATGCATTAAACATGAAGCCGTATTAGAATACAACACACAATTAGAACCCTCTAGCTCACTGTCACTAACCCTAACCCTGTAGATCACTGTCACTAACCCTAACCCTGTAGATCACTGTCACTAACCCTAACCCTGTAGATCACTGTCACTAACCCTAACCCTGTAGATCACTGTCACTAACCCTAACCCTGTAGCTCACTGTCACTAACCCTAACCCTGTAGCTCACTGTCACTAACCCTAACCCTGTAGCTCACTGTCACTAACCCTAACCCTGTAGCTCACTGTCACTAACCCTAACCCTGTAGCTCACTGTGACTGTCTTAACCCTAACCCTCTAGCTCACTGTCACTAACCCTAACCCTGTAGCTCACTGTCACTAACCCTAACCCTGTAGCTCACTGTCACTAACCCTAACCCTGTAGCTCACTGTCACTAACCCTAACCCTGTAGCTCACTGTCACTAACCCTAACCCTCTAGCTCACTGTCACTAACCCTAACCCTGTAGCTCACTGTCACTAACCCTAACCCTCTAGCTCACTGTCACTAACCCTAACCCTGTAGCTCACTGTCACTAACCCTAACCCTGTAGCTCACTGTCACTAACCCTAACCCTCTAGCTCACTGTCACTAACCCTAACCCTCTAGCTCACTGTCACTAACCCTAACCCTGTAGCTCACTGTCACTAACCCTAACCCTGTAGCTCACTGTCACTAACCCTAACCCTGTAGCTCACTGTCACTAACCCTAACCCTCTAGCTCACTGTCACTAACCCTAACCCTCTAGCTCACTGTCACTAACCCTAACCCTGTAGCTCACTGTCACTAACCCTAACCCTCTAGCTCACTGTCACTAACCCTAACCCTCTAGCTCACTGTCACTAACCCTAACCCTGTAGCTCACTGTCACTAACCCTAACCCTGTAGATCACTGTCACTAACCCTAACCCTGTAGCTCACTGTCACTAACCCTAACCCTCTAGCTCACTGTCACTAACCCTAACCCTGTAACTCACTGTCACTGTCCTAACCCTAACCCTAACCTTCTAGCTCACTGTCATTGTCTTAATGTCTGACTTTCTTGTCTCCATGACACTGAAATTAACATTTTTAATTTTACACAATAATCGATTTTACTTGTAGCAATACAAGGGTTATTCAAGACCACACTGCTCTGGGTTCACTGGAATGAAACCCCCATGTTTTGATGTGGAGTAAATGAAGGGGGTTCACTCCACCCAGCTCGCTCATCTCTGATGAAAGTGTGTAGTCAGAGGAGGAGTATTTACACAGTTGATAAGTAACATTAGTCTCCAAAATCAACATCCTGGTCAATCCCTATCAGACTCTGCAGCAGGCTTCAGGGGAGGTGGACAGCGATATGAAGACGCAATGCTTTAAATATGCACATAAGCAAAGTTATTTTATAGTGTGGCATTTTTTAAGTGGCATTTTACATAGTTGCTTCAATAACACTTATTTTCCTTCATCCAATAACACTATCAGAGGTCAGGTCTTATTACATGATTTTCCAAAGTGAAATTAATTACGTGGATAATTTGATAACCCCTGTGAGGGACACTCAATCTGTACGTCAATGAGAGGCGGGGGGGGGGGGGGTGATCAAAGCATGTAACCGTACCCGCTCACGGCACCTGATCCCCGGACCCTGACAGTAATTACCGTAACGCTCGCATCTCTCGTTCGAAATCTGATCATTTCCTGTCCAGGATAACGAACCGATGCCAGATGGGTGATGTGCTGCTGATGTGCTGTCGTCTGCCGTCGTCTCTGCCACACCTCATTACGACCGGCGGGGGGGGGGGGGGGGGGGGGGGGGGGGCGAGGTGGATGACATCTGAACAGGAAAAAAGCTCTGGATAGCCTCTCACATCACCCCACGGGCTTGTCAGGCCTCTGCCCTGGTGAGGGGGTGTGTGTGTGGGGGGGGGGGGGTATCTGGTGAGGTGGTGTGTGTGGGGGGGGGGGTCTGATGAGGTGGTGTGTGTGTGTGTGTGTGGGGGGGGGGGGGGGGGGTCTGGTGAGGTGGTGTGTGTGTGTGGGGGGGGGGGGGGGTCTGGTGGTGTGTGTGTGTGTGTGGGGGGGGGGGTCTGGTGTGTGTGTGTGTGTGTGGGGGGGGGGGGGTCTGGTGAGGTGGTGTGTGTGTGTGTGTGTGTGTGTGTGTGTGTGTGAGTGAAGGGAATGCACATTAGTGAATGTGCAGCAGTTTAGCGTAGAGCCAGAGAAAGTATTGGTATGGGGAGGAATATGATATTAAAGCATTATGGAATGAGAAGCAGTGGGATGTCATGGATATGGCCACGGCTAGCAGGAGTGGTTAGACACGACGCGCAGCGGAGTTACACCGTTACACCCCGCTAGCTGTGGCCATATCCATGACATCCCACGGCTTCCAGTTCCATAATGCTTTTATACAACGGTTGGCACATTTATCCGTCAATATTTAAAAAAGAAAAACAATACGAACTTTAAAGCAATACATCGCGATATTTGGACCTTTACAAACATGTCTGGTGCTAATTCTCCAATTAGATTTACTAAAAGTAAGCTGAATCGTCCAAACAGTCTACTCAGAAAGATAGGCCTAATACATTGACATTTATTACCTTTTAAAACTCGCGCCCCCGGGACGCAGCATTCAGTCGAGGTGCGCATGCGCAACGTTGTGCTTAAACAACACAGTAGTAGCTCACTATTCCGGCGTCTATGGATATCATGCCTTTTTTAGCTCAATGATATCATGGCGGTGGTGAGAATACCGAAGTGAAACATTATGGAGGAAGCCAGAAAAAAAAAAGACAATCTGATAACATTACGATAGTACGACAGTGCACTTACTCACAGAGCCTGTGGAGGCGCAGTTTCGAGAAAACCTGAGAAAACGTGTTAAATTGCTTTAATTAAATGTATTTTTAATGGAACTATTTGTTAATCATTCGCGGATACTTCCACTGAAAAGGGAACATTGCCAGGCAACGACAATGCTACAGCACATCTTTGTAACAACTGCTTGCGACGCCAGCAACAGAACGTGACATCGCACGCTTGCTGTCCTAACTGAAACCGTTAATGTTCCTGTTCTGTTACTGTTGGAAAATAGGAACAGGGCGAGCGTCAAAAGGGCAGTTAAAACGTCGCGCTGCGTCGCTCGCGTCCAGTTGTGACATAACAATAGAAAACAAAGCAATGGAACGCTGACGCTCGCTCGCGTCGCGTGTAGTAGGACAAGGTGTTATTCAGTAGTGTGATTAGTTATGACACGGTGTTAACACTGATCTGGACGCGTGTAGTAGGACACGGTGTTAACACTGATCTGGACGCGTGTAGTAGGACACGGTGTAAACACTGATCTGGACGCGTGTAGTAGGACACGGTGTAAACACTGATCTGGACGCGTGTAGTTATGACACGGTGTAAACACTGATCTGGACGCGTGTAGTTATGACACGGTGTAAACACTGATCTGGACGCGTGTAGTAGGACACGGTGTAAACACTGATCTGGACGCGTGTAGTAGGACACGGTGTAAACACTGATCTGGACGCGTGTAGTAGGACACGGTGTAAACACTGATCTGGACGCGTGTAGTTAGGACACGGTGTAAACACTGATCTGGACGCGTGTAGTTAGGACACGGTGTAAACACTGATCTGGACGCGTGTAGTTATGACACGGTGTAAACACTGATCTGGACGCGTGTAGTTATGACACGGTGTAAACACTGATCTGGACGCGTGTAGTTATGACACGGTGTAAACACTGATCTGGACGCGTGTAGTTATGACACGGTGTAAACACTGATCTGGACGCGTGTAGTTATGACACGGTGTAAACACTGATCTGGACGCGTGTAGTTATGACACGGTGTAAACACTGATCTGGACGCGTGTAGTTATGACACGGTGTTAACACTGATCTGGACGCGTGTAGTTATGACACGGTGTAAACACTGATCTGGACGCGTGTAGTTATGACACGGTGTTAACACTGATCTGGACGCGTGTAGTTATGACACGGTGTTAACACTGATCTGGACGCGTGTAGTTATGACACGGTGTAAACACTGATCTGGACGCGTGTAGTTATGACACGGTGTTAACACTGATCTGGACGCGTGTAGTTAGGACACGGTGTTAACACTGATCTGGACGCGTGTAGTTAGGACACGGTGTTAACACTGATCTGGACGCGTGTAGTTAGGACACGGTGTAAACACTGATCTGGACGCGTGTAGTTATGACACGGTGTTAACACTGATCTGGACGCGTGTAGTTAGGACACGGTGTTAACACTGATCTGGACGCGTGTAGTTAGGACACGGTGTAAACACTGATCTGGACGCGTGTAGTTAGGACACGGTGTAAACACTGATCTGGACGCTGCCACGGCTACTAATACGAGGTGGATTGATATTAAAAGATGTGCGAACATTCCATGTTAGCGTGGGGCCTTCGGTTATCGCCACTGGAATGCAAACTGACCAATAGACACTGTATTACCACTGCCACACTATATTACCACAGTATTACCAATGCCACACTGTATTACCACGGTATTAGGCTACCAATGCCACACTGTATTACCACGGTACTACCTACCACTGTATTACCAATGCTATACTGTATATTTACCACTGTATTACCACTGTATTACCACTGTATTACCATTGTATTAACACTGTATTACCACTGTATTACCACTGTATTACCACTGTATTAACACTGTATTACCACTGTATTACCACTGTATTAACACTGTATAACCACTGTATTGCCACTGTATTACCATTGTATTAACACTGTATTACCAATGCTACACTGTATTACCACTGTTTTACCACTGTATTACAGTACCAACGGCACACTGTATTAGCACTGTAAATGCAAATGCCACACTGTATTACAAATCCCACACAACTTCTTACAACTGTCTGTTCTTGTTTTGTCAGGATGAGCGAACGGTACACACAGACAGGAAGCAAAGCAGCTGTTCTTCTAATGGTCTGCATGGTAACTCTCCTGGAGATGCCCATACCAACAGAGAGCCACCGAGGTTAGTACTGCGCTGCTCGCCTGCCCAACTCACTTCCTGTAGCCAGCAGGCTGAACACATCTGTGTTGACCTAAGACCTGTGGAGGACTGCAGCTCTGCTCTGGTGGTGTGAGATGTTTCATCGGTTTTACACTGTTCCGCTGGTCTGGCAAACAATTGTGTAATGGATTTCAAATGCATCTGAGATTTGCAAGACTATTCCAAGGGGCAATTCATGATACTTGTCCCTGTCTCGTTAGGCGTGTGTTTCCAGGACATCACTAGACCCAGTGTGATCAATTATAGAACCTCAGCAACATTAGATGTCACTGGTATCTCATTCTCCCCTGTTTAAACAGGAGTCCCACTGGCGATACACTGCACCAGGTAATTGGCAAGGTGATTTCCTAGGTGTGTGGGAGGCCATTTGGTGGACATGGTGGAAAACAGTGCGCTCTGCCGTTCCCTTCGTCCCCCCATTAGAGAGGAGCACATATGCGTGCTGAGGCACCTAAGCTTGTGACGTTTTGATTGACAGAGATCCTCACTCAAGGCGCTCATTTCAGCAGGAATTGGACCAGAATAATCTCTCACATGTGTTCAATCTCTATCTGATGGCCTCAGATGCTGCTGATTTCCCACAGGGGTTATTTCTGTGGCTGTAAAACTGTTATCATTCAGGGGATGAAATGAGCCCAGAACACTCAGAGCAGGAAAAACATCACAGAGAGAACACAAGAAGAAAGAAAAAAAAAGATACTGTACCATTGGAAAAAGTAGGTGAATCGTGGTTTGCCAAGCAAAGAAATTGATTTTCTAATGCACTTCATGCTCTATGTGGGTCTTCTTGATATTTATTATTTTTGTAAGTTGGTTCTGTCAGAAAAAAGGTGCATACTTTTTAGCATCTTCAAAAACACTGGTGCTGGCATCCTGTCAGCTGAGTTGATGTAAAAACCCTGGTGCTGGCATCCTGTCAGCTGAGTTGATGTAAAAACCCTGGTGCTGGCATCCTGTCAGCTGAGTTGATGTAAAAACCCTGGTGCTGGCATCCTGTCAGCTGAGTTGATGTTTCTTGGTTTCATTTGCTGCGATGTTCAAGAAGAGTGATACCCTAACTTTGATGGACTTTCATGTGAATCAGTGATACAGTAGCACCAACACACTAAAAATGACTTCTTCTGGCTGTTGTGTTTGGTTGTTCACCTACCAAAGTGCAGAGTTTGACAGACTTAAAGGACAATGTTCGTTTTTGACAACCTGGACCTTATTTACGGCATATTATAAGACGTTTGACTCACCGGGATAACTTTGGTGTAATTCGGAGGACTGTAGAAGAAATTTAAAATCCAGCGCGAGCCAGTATATCCATGTAATGACGGCGGACGGGGCACTGAGAATGCAGCTTCTAAAAAAATCTATTTTCTGGCGCGAAACGGTTGTTTTCAACAATATGTTTTTATGAATCGCTAGTTGTGCTTCCATAGAGCGAGGGCTTGTTGTGGTTTTCACATGCCTCTGTAATATGATCTTTAGAAACGTCTTTAGAAACAAAATATAGCTTCCCCACTTGCTCCAGCATGCATGCGCACAGCGAGCAGACTGGCTATTCTCCATCTGTAGGCTACACTCACGGCTCACATTCGCTACACTACGATCAGCTTCCATCATATTCTAAATCATCTTCTATATCCTCAAAATCTGATAAATATTCAGCCATATTGCACACAATATTCCAGGCACCAACAAGCCGATCGTAGCGTAGAGAATGTGAGCCGTGAGTGTAGCCTACAGACGGAGAATAGCCAGTCTGCGCGCTGTGCGCATGCGTGCTGGAGCAAGTGGGGAAGCTATATTTCGTTTCTAAAGACGTTTCTAAAGATCATATTACAGAGGCATGTGAAAAACCACAACAAGCCCTCGCTCTATGGAAGCACAACTAGCGATTCATAAAAATAGATTGATGAAAACAACCGTTTCACGGCAGAAAATAGATGTTTTAGAAACTGCATTCTCAGTGCCCCGTCCGCAGTCATTACATGGACATACTTGGCTCGCGCTGGATTTTAAATTTCTTCTACAGGCCTCCGAATTACACCAAAGTTATCTCGGTGAGTCAAACGTCTTATAATATGCCGTAAATAAGGTCCAGGTTGTCAAAAACGAACATTGTCCTTTAAATAACAACCCTGCAATTCTACACCTACTGTATACCTGCACACACGGATATAGGAAGCTCTTAACAAAATGATCACATATGACTGTAGATCCTGCCAAAGCGCAATCAGTACTGCACTAATACAAATCCGTCTTCTTCATAGCTTTTCAGTATTGATCCATACTAAAAACATTGTATTTTGGATGCATTTGAATTTGCATTCGATGAAAAACATTGGATGAATTGAATTAGCACTAAAATCAGACATATTGCTTTGGTTTGTGCAATTACAGGCTCATAGTCCATTAGTGCCATGCTTAAGGATTCATAGCACGGATTCATGAATTATTTATTTGTCCAGTAGGACATAGTGTCACAGTCCTCCCATGTCTCTAGATGTATTTAAGGCTTGTTGTCGATGCTGCAGTGTTCATTTGGAACTGAGTTGTCCGGTGACAGAACTCATGGATTACCAATGAAGGAAAGTTTGTTCCTTTCCTCTGAAGCACGGTTCCTGACTGCTGGGAGACCCTGAAGAGCGGTTCTTGACCGCAGGGAGACCTTGCTTTCAGCCCCACTACTTCTTCACACCTTGCCAAATGGAGCGATCAATACCTCCGGTTGAGAGTAGATCAGCAATCGAATTGCCTCAGAAAAACATTTTATTTCACTTCCTACTCTGATTTGCAGTGTGTCTTGATGATGTCTCCAAGGCATATGCAGCTTCAGTGGAGCCTGGTGATACAATCATGGCAGAAGAGACTTCAGAGAGACTCATATCTACATGACCAAGTTAGGAAATGTTAGCCTCGTGAGACCATCCTGATCTAGCGAGCTCACATTCTGTTACTCTCCGTAGATCAGTCTGGCCTTCCCCCTATCTTCAACGATTATAGTGGGCAGGAGTACTTGCCTTGACAGACTAACTCCTTCAGCCAATCAGCATAACAAAACTGTCCAAAACAAACAAAACAACAAACAAAAAATCCAGTCAGAAGAACGTCGAAACGTCTTTTCCTTAGAGGAACTCTGTGCATAGGGCGTAGCCTCCTCTTGCTCTTGTGTAGTTGTTATTATCCACTCCTCTTCTGCAGTACTGCACTGATGGCTGTTTGTTACTGTGCGTTGCTCCAGGAGACCGTTTCTCCATGGGAACCACTCAGGGGCTCCGCTCTACACAGTCCCTGATTGGCCCGGTTAAAATGTAATGTTGAGAATAATCATTGGAGATAGAGAGTCCAGACTGGTCTAATAATCTAATAATAGTTGTAGATAGGGTGGAGTCCAGACTGGTCTAATAATCTAATAATAGTTGTAGATAGGGCGGAGCCCAGACTGCTCTGATAATCTCATAATCCTTGGAGATAGAGGGGAGCCCAGACTGGTCTGATAATCTAATAATAGTTGGAGATAGGGTGGAGTCCAGACTGGTCTAATAATCTAATAATCATTGGAGATAGAGAGTCTAATAATAGTTGTAGATAGGGCGGAGTCCAGACTGGTCTAATAATCTAATAATCATTGGAGATAGAGAGTCTAATAATAGTTGTAGATAGGGCGGAGTCCAGACTGGTCTAATAATCTAATAATCATTGGAGATAGAGAGTCTAATAATAGTTGTAGATAGGGCGGAGTCCAGACTGGTCTAATAATCTAATAATCATTGGAGATAGAGAGTCTAATAATAGTTGTAGATAGGGTGGAGTCCAGACTGGTCTAATAATCTAATAATCATTGGAGATAGAGAGTCTAATAATAGTTGTAGATAGGGCGGAGTCCAGACTGGTCTAATAATCTAATAATCATTGGAGATAGAGAGTCTAATAATAGTTGTAGATAGGGCGGAGTCCAGACTGGTCTAATAATCTAATAATCATTGGAGATAGAGAGTCTAATAATAGTTGTAGATAGGGTGGAGTCCAGACTGGTCTAATAATCTCATAATCATGTAGATAGGGCGGAGTCCAGACTGCTCTAATAATCTCATAATCCTTGGAGATAGGGTGGAGTCCAGACTGGTCTAATAATCTCATAATCCTTGGAGATAGGGTGGAGTCCAGACTGGCTACTGTAACTGAAAGTGTGCTGGTGAGATCAGGATGGTCTCAGGAGGGTGAGGAAATGTGGACAGCATCTTTTTTTTCTGTAGTTTCTTCGACATGTGGAGTTTGTCTTTAGTTACCCTACACTACAGTAAGGAAATAAGACAGTGTGGAAATAATAATGTGTTTCAGGCTTTCCCCACCTCTCCATGATTGCAGAATATTACAGTAATTACAAAACATTCATAATAGATGAAATGTAAACAAATGATCTAGGCGGTCCTCACAGTGTGTCTCCAGAGAATCCCAACAGACGCCTCTTGAACAGTAAGACAATCATTATTTAAGATCATCATTAATCATGTGATAATAATAAGGAGGTGCAGAGACCCAGAGAATGGCTCTGTGTTGGCCCTGTGTTGGGCCTGTATTGGCCCTGTGTTAGCTCTGTGTTGGCTCTGTGTTAGCTCTGTGTTGGACCTGTGTTGGCCCTGTGTTGGCTCTGTGTTGGCTCTGTGTTGGCTCTGTGTTAGCTCTGTGTTGGACCTGTGTTGGCCCTGTGTTGGCTCTGTGTTGGACCTGTGTTGGCCCTGTGTTGGCTCTGTGTTGGCCCTGTGTTGGCCCTGTGTTGGCCCTGTGTTGGGCCTGTGTTGGCTCTGTGTTGGCCCTGTGTTGGGCCTGTATTGGCCCTGTGTTGGCCCTGTGTTAGCTCTGTGTTAGCTCTGTGTTGGCCCTGTGTTGGCTCTGTGTTGGCCCTGTGGTGGGCCTGTATTGGCCCTGTGTTGGCCCTGTGTTGGGCCTGTATTGGCCCTGTGTTGGCCCTGTGTTGGCCCTGTGTTGGCCCTGTGTTGGCGCAGTTGGAGGTGATTCTACAGGATACTGTGTCCTCGCAGGAAGGCCGGCCAGCACATACAACCAGCTCTGAATCCAGTCCTAACGCCTCCCCCACACAGTGTGACGGGCGGGTAAACCAGAGCCTCTTTATCTGAAATGCTCGTCCTACTGGGATGTGAGCCACACAGCTTGGAACGCATTTGTCTTTCCTAGCTTTTGTTTATGGGCCAGGTATGAGTCAGCCCCCTGCTACTTTAAAGAGAAGGGCTCCGTTATTTTGATTTATGAGCGAGGATTGTTTGGGGTGGGGATCGCAGAAGCGCTATCAAAAGTTGCATTAGAGCCCCTCCCTCCCTCCCTCCCAGCCTCCCCCTCCAGCCTCCCTCCCTCCCTCCCAGCCTTCCCCCCTCCCAGCCTCCCTCCCTCCCAGCCTCCCCCTCCAGCCCGCCATGTTGCTCACCTGCAGGGGGTTAGTTTCTCCTCATTTGGAGGTTGGTTTCCATGTTGGTCCTCCTGGTCAGTTGGTTTGTTTTGGGAATGTATCAATATGAACTGACACCTCTACAGTGCACGGCCTTTTAGCCTCTGCATGCACTGGCTCACCAAACTACGGTTTCTCATTCTACTACAACCCCTAGTTGGAATACTACTGTATGTTCTTTTTGTTTCTTTTCTTTTTTAATTTAAAGTTCACATCTGGAGTCAGAAGCACAACTGGCTTACGTTAGCGGCAGATATAAATAGTATTGTGTTGATAGAGGTGTGATGTGCAGATATAAATGGTATTGTGTTGATAGAGGTGTGATAGTGTTGTGGTGATATGGCTGTGATGAGCGATCTTAGTGCATCTATGGGCTATATCATCCTCAGCTTCCCTCTATGAAACCTTAGTTTACTCTATTCAAACATTCACACAGACCTCATCAGGCTTCAGGCTGATTCACACAGACCTCATCAGGCTTCAGGCTGTGGAAACAAAAAGCAAAAGCAATGTCCTTTCTTGTGCACTCATAGAACGCAGTGTCAACAAGTGGGTACAGTACAGTACAGTACAGTAGGCTGCATACAGCGTTAACTATAATAACCTTGGTGGGTACAGTAGGCTGCATACAGCGTTAACTATAATAACCTTGGTGGGTACAGTAGGCTGCATACAGCGTTATCTATAATAACCTTGGTGGGTACAGTAGGCTGCATACAGCGTTAACTATAATAACCTTGGTGGGTACAGTAGGCTGCATACAGCGTTATCTATAATAACCTTGGTGGGTACAGTAGGCTGCATACAGCGTTAACTATAATAACCTTGGTGGGTACAGTAGGCTGCATACAGCGTTATCTATAATAACCTTGGTGGGTACAGTAGGCTGCATACAGCGTTATCTATAATAACCTTGGTGGGTACAGTAGGCTGCATACAGCAACTTTCATTTGTTGTTTCCCACATGAGCAATAACAGCCTGTGGAGAACGACACCTCATGAAAATGTCACCTTCAATTAAAAGAGCATGAAGCGGTGAGTCTAAATAATTCACACAACGAGGCTTGAAGTGATAAAGCTGCAGATCCAGAGGCTCCAGTATCCTGCTGCCCTAGCCTGGCCTCATCTCTGGGGCTGCTGCCCTAGCCTGGCCTCATCTCTGGGGCTGCTGCCCTAGCCTGGCCTCATCTCTGGGGCTGCTGCCCTAGCCTGGCCTCATCTCTGGGGCTGCTGCCCTAGCCTGGCCTCCATCTCTGGGGCTGCTGCCCTAGCCTGGCCTCCATCTCTGGGGCTGCTGCCCTAGCCTGGCCTCATCTCTGGGGCTGCTGCCCTAGCCTGGCCTCATCTCCGGGGCTGCTGGCGGGATGCTGGGGGGTGTAGAACAGAGCATTCTGAACATCGACAGCTACGATGTCGTCACAGATCAGACCAATCAACAGCACAATACTAATTATGAATCTACCGCTAACGGAAGACAAGCTGTGACTCCAGATGTGAATTTTAAGTTTTAAGAGAAAACATAAAATAGTAATCCCAATTATAGCACGAACATGAATGTGTTTTGGTGAGTCAGAGCACGCAGAAGCTGACTGGGCATCAGTGCAGAGGCAGGGCTGCTGAGTCAGCCATGTACAGCCCCTCCCTCTGCCCTCCCTCCCGAAAAAACACCTTCCACAGAACCACAGAACCACAACAGCAACGTACGGACCTCAAATGGATCTGCAGTCATTTCTCAGAGGGTTCCTCTACTCATACAATGGTTTTATAGAGAACTGTGGAGTGTAGTTGACTAATGTCAGTGTGTTCATTTGTTACTTTTAACAGTGCATCACGTCAGGACCGGCACGTGTGAGGTGGTGGCCTTGCACCGGTGCTGCAACAAGAACAAAATAGAAGAACGTTCCCAGACGGTCAAATGTTCCTGCTTTCCTGGACAAGTGGCGGGAACCACCAGAGCTGCACCGTCCTGTGTAGATGGTATGACCCAACTCTCTCCACTTAAACCAATCATGTGTAGATGGTATGACCCAGCTCTCTCCACTTAAACCAATCATGTGTAGATGGTATGACCCAGCTCTCTCCACTTAAACCAATCATGTGTAGATGGTATGACCCAGCTCTCTCCACTTAAACCAATCATGTGTAGATGGTATGACCCAGCTCTCTCCACTTAAACCAATCATGTGTAGATGGTATGACCCAGCTCTCTCCACTTAAACCAATCATGTGTAGATGGTATGACCCAGCTCTCTCCACTTAAACCAATCATGTGTAGATGGTATGACCAGCTGAATATTTCATTCAATATTCAAGATCTGTTTACTCACCATGTATATGGTTTACACCTAATAGGACTTTGATGAACATACAATGTAGTTTTAATTGATGGTGCATGGACCCAGTCCCGATGGACCCAGTCTCCTGCCAGAGGGGAGTGGGTCAAAGAGACCGTGTCCAGGATGGGAGGGGTCGGCCACCATCTTTCTGGCCCGTTTTCGGGTCCTGGAGGCGTGCAGGTCCTGTAGGGAGGGCAGTCTACAGCCGACCCCCCTCTCAGCGGAGCGGATGATGCGCTGCAGTCTGCCCTCATTCTTGTCTGTAGCGGATGAGAACCAGATGGTGTTGGAGGAGGAGAGGATGGACTCGTTGAGGGAGGTGTAGAGGTATGGAGGAGGAGAGGATGGACTCGTTGATGGAGGTGTAGAGATGGTGATGGAGGAGGAGAGGATGGACTCGTTGATGGAGGTGTAGAGGTATGGAGGAGGAGAGGATGGACTCGTTGATGGAGGTGTAGAGGTATGGAGGAGGAGAGGATGGACTCGTTGATGGAGGTGTAGAGATGGTGATGGAGGAGGAGAGGATGGACTCGTTGATGGAGGTGTAGAGATGGTGATGGAGGAGGAGAGGATGGACTCGTTGATGGAGGTGTAGAGGTATGGAGGAGGAGAGGATGGACTCGTTGATGGAGGTGTAGAGATGGTGATGGAGGAGGAGAGGATGGACTCGTTGATGGAGGTGTAGAGATGGTGATGGAGGAGGAGAGGATGGACTCGTTGATGGAGGTGTAGAGGTATAGAGGAGGAGAGGATGGACTCGTTGATGGAGGTGTAGAGATGGTGATGGAGGAGGAGAGGATGGACTCGTTGATGGAGGTGTAGAGATGGTGATGGAGGAGGAGAGGATGGACTCGTTAATGGAGGTGTAGAGATGGTGATGGAGGAGGAGAGGATGGACTCGTTGATGGAGGTGTAGAGATGGTGATGGAGGAGGAGAGGATGGACTCGTTGATGGAGGTGTAGAGATGGTGATGGAGGAGGAGAGGATGGACTCGTTGATGGAGGTGTAGAGGTGAACCATCATAGCCTTTAGAATGGTGAATTTCTTCAGCTGCTTAGGGAAGTTCATCCTCTGCTGTGCTTCTCTGGTGAGGGAGATGATGTTCAGCTGATGTTCAGCTCCCACTTGAGGTCCTGGGAGATGATGGTGCCCAGGAAGAGGAAGGAGTCAGCAGAGTCCACTGGGGAGTCATTCAGAGTGATGGGTTGGGGGACCTTCATGTGTGAAGGTTAGCCCTTCGTGTGATACATGTGCTACCATATGTGTCTTTTTGCACACAATACTTTTAATTTAAGTTAATTTCAACTTCAGACTGCAAGACCGCTTAGTCAGAACTAGCCACCCACTTGAACCCCACGTACATACAACATGCAGCTGGAGGACCCATAGATATCTATGGAAGGGAGGCTAGCCTCCCTTAGGGCGGGTTCTTTCTCTTAAATCAATGTAATGTAGCCTGGCTGTACGATCACGAAGTTGTGAACAGAATAAATACCACATACGAGCAAATATAACCTGCTCCGCTATAATGAAACTGTTAAAACTAAGATGCCTGGATAAAGATTTTTTTTTTTCGAAACAATATATTTGACAGAATCGTGATTTGATGGCAGATACTTCACAATACTAATGCAGGGACATGCAATACAGCGGGGAGAGCGGTGAACGCGCATTAAACATCCACATGAATGTGTAAACTTCGTGGACGTGGCCGGGTCAACAAATCACATGGTTAAAAAGCACAACTGCGCATGCCTATGACGCAAAGAAACACAACTGCGCATGTCAAAAGGGGTCGGTGGACCCTTCAAAAAGCTTCACTCTCAAGAACGAGGCGTCAACGTAGTCACCGTAAGTCTAACCGTAAGGCCACTGAGCTGGTCATATATCATTGGTTAAGAGCCGTTGTATACGCCACAATATACCACGGGCAAAGCCTCTTTACTGTTCTATGTGAAATATCACTGCGCCAATTATTACTGCCTGTAAAATGTTGGTTACATTACAGTTTCTCCTCAAGAAAAATGGAAACATTCAATGTCAATTTTGTTTTATTTTATCCGTCCTGTAGCCTACCACTCTGGTTTATCATCACCACTTTGGCAACTCGCAGTTGTACAGCAAAGGTATGCTATATTTCGTTCATGGCTAGCTAGGTTGGTCAGGAGTATTAGTTCGGTTTCTAGGGCTCATTGTTCGTCGCTTTGAAACTCCATAGCAATGTGATAGTTTTATGAACTACTTTTCTTGTCGGAGTTCAGTAAAATCGAGTAACATCTCTACACATGGTGTGGGGGTTGTAGCCTAGATGACTGAAAAAGTCCAGTCATAATTCCACTTAAGTCTTGCAGCACCTAAACTAGGTAGCCCCTCACACGACTGCTAACCTGACGGACTAGCAGTCCCTTATCCCCCCAGTAGCGAAATCAGGTTTGACGGTCATTCTGCCTGGTTCTGGTATCAAAACTACTCGATAAAGTATCGCAGAGAAGTTAGGCAAAGGTAGGCTACTGACAAAAGCAGCAGGGTTGCGTCTTCAAAAACGTTTTTGAAAGAAATGCGCTGCTAATAAACATGTTCAATCTCACACTCAAAACCAGCTCATATTTTCACAAAATGAATCACCGGCAAACGCTTGTCTTCTTCTATGCTGCTGTTATGGGTGGTGCGCTGTGATTGGACGGCAGCACGCAGCAGCGTAGAAGAAGCCAAGCGGCAAATTAAATAGAAAACACGCATAGATGTATTAATAGAACTGGATACAGCCACTCCATTCACTGACCGCTATCAAACGTGAAGCCTTATTGAACCGCGCCATCTTTGCAAATTTGTAGTTCTTCCGGTGCCTTTTGTACTTGCGCAGTTGTGCTTTTCTGGCCTACGCGCGTCCACGAACAGGTTCGCTTTAGCAATGAAACCAGCTTATATATTAACCTGTTTATGTCAAATATATCCATTGGAGACATTTTTTTTTAAATCCAGGCATCTTAGTTTTAACAGGTTAATTATAGCTGAACATGTTTTGTTTGCTAGTAGATGGTATTCATTCCGTTCGCGATAACGTTATTGCAGCCAGGCTAAATTCCTCCAGGGAGCCAGTGACAGGCGAGTTGAAGAGCTTCCCTCCCCGCCAGCAGGAGCTTTGGCCGCTGCTACCGCATCTCGGATAACCCGCTGAGTTCGTGGCTGAACAGGACAGACAAAAGTCGGACAATAAAAGCAATTTCCCCATACATACATACAAACATACATATATACATACATGCATACATACATACATATAATGTCTCGCATTTTGTTTTAATGCTTTTAATGCCCCCCCCCCCCCCACACACACACATCTGGTTTTGAAATGTTCCCTATTACTGAGGTCTCAAACTTGGCAAGCGATTAATACATCCATGATGGCAAGCCAGCACGCAGACACAAGTTCAAGTTCCACAAATAAAGGTAGCCTAGTAATTCTAACAACAACGGGGTCCCGGCTAAAGTCGTTTAATACCATTGACTGTTGTCAAATGTGTTAATGAAAACGACCACAAAAAAGGAGAGTAGCCTAGTCAACGCACACTAGCCTACTCAGAAAGGGCTTAATACGTACAACAAACTGACTAGGCTAAGCAATTGTTAATGAAAATGACCACAACACCCTGTGCATAGTTGAAATGGTATTGGGATACGGTGATAAACTGGAGTGATCATTTGTAGGGTGTTCACACATATAATTTTGCTTTCACTCTAGAGTAAATTAAATGTGCCCATCACTTAGATAATTGCATGAGAAAAACAATGATCCAAACCTCATGGTTCTATCATGTATGGTTCAGAAGTTATCAAGGTTTACCTCTTCACATATACAGTACAAGCGAATTACTAGAATTTATATCAATAGAATCTAGAAGTGAAAGTGGTCACTGCTGTGCAGAAATGGAACACAAAAATTATGAGATTCAAGTTTATCTATTAAATTATTGTATTGCATGAACCTATATATCATCATTTTCAGAATTTTAAGACCAATATTAATAATAAATAGAAATATGCATGACACAATTCATATCCAAGATGGCGGCTTAAATCCAATATGGCCACCATACAAAGATGGAATACAAGTATGTTTATCTTTTAAACTATTCATTTTTATTGCATGAACCTATATATCATCATTTTCAGAATTTTAAGACCAATATTATAACAAATAGAAATATGTATGACACAATTCATATCCAAGATGGCGGCTTAAATCCAATACATCCACCGTGTAACAACAATCAACTTTGGTTCGGACCTACATAAACGTTTTTAGCAGTACAATGGCACTGATAAAAACATTTTACAATAGAATAAATAGCAAATAAGTATTAATAATATATAAGAAAAAGTCACAAACAGTAATAATAAATAGATTATATAGATAAATAGAGGAGTAGGTAAAGATAGAGGAGTGCCAGGTGTTACAGGCTGGTGAGGAGGAGGAGGAGTGTCAGGTGTTACAGGCTGGTGAGGAGGAGGAGGAGTGTCAGGTGTTACAGGCTGGTGAGGAGGAGGAGGAGTGCCAGGTGTTACAGGCTGGTGAGGAGGAGGAGGAGTGCCAGGTGTTACAGGCTGGTGAGGAGGAGTGTCAGGTGTTACAGGCTAGTGAGGAGGAGGAGGAGGAGGAGTGCCAGGTGTTACAGGCTGGTGAGGAGGAGGAGTGCCAGGTGTTACAGGCTAGTGAGGAGGAGGAGGAGGAGGAGTGTCAGGTGTTACAGGCTAGTGAGGAGGAGGAGGAGGAGGAGTGTCAGGTGTTACAGGCTGGTGAGGAGGAGGAGGAGGAGGAGTGTCAGGTGTTACAGGCTGGTGAGGAGGAGGAGGAGGAGGAGTGTCAGGTGTTACAGGCTGGTGAGGAGGAGGAGTGTCAGGTGTTACAGGCTGGTGAGGAGGAGGAGGAGTGTCAGGTGTTACAGGCTGGTGAGGAGGAGGAGGAGTGTCAGGTGTTACAGGCTGGTGAGGAGGAGGAGGAGTGTCAGGTGTTACAGGCTGGTGAGGAGGAGGAGGAGTGTCAGGTGTTACAGGCTGGTGAGGAGGAGGAGGAGTGTCAGGTGTTACAGGCTGGTGAGGAGGAGGAGGAGTGTCAGGTGTTACAGGCTGGTGAGGAGGAGGAGGAGTGCCAGGTGTTACAGGCTAGTGAGGAGGAGGAGGAGGAGGAGGAGTGCCAGGTGTAACAGGCTAGTGAGGAGGAGGAGGAGTGTCAGGTGTTACAGGCTAGTGAGGAGAAGTGCCAGGTGACCGGTGCGGTCAAGCTGCAAAACAAACATATGAGACTGCAGAGAGAGAAGGAGGAGGAGGAGGAGGAGTGCCAGGTGTTACAGGCTGGTGAGGAGGAGGAGGAGGAGGAGTGCCAGGTGTTACAGGCTGGTGAGGAGGAGGAGGAGGAGGAGTGCCAGGTGTTACAGGCTGGTGAGGAGGAGGAGGAGTGTCAGGTGTTACAGGCTGGTGAGGAGGAGGAGGAGTGCCAGGTGTTACAGGCTGGTGAGGAGGAGGAGGAGGAGTGTCAGGTGTTACAGGCTGCAGAGGAGGAGGAGTGCCAGGTGTTACAGGCTAGTGAGGAGGAGGAGGAGTGTCAGGTGTTACAGGCTGGTGAGGAGGAGGAGGAGTGCCAGGTGTTACAGGCTAGTGAGGAGGAGTGCCAGGTGACCGGTGCGGTCAAGCTGCAAAACATATGAGACTGCAGAGAGAGAAAGAAAGAGAGAGGTTAATCTAGGCATTCAACCTATAATCAGAGTAAAACATGAACGCATCATACAGCAGAGTGGGAGGTGTGTCCACAGCTCCTCCTTCACATATACAACACGCCCACCCTTCAAGAAGAACGAAAGCTGGCCGTCTCCTTCCACAGACACAACAATTATGGTGATGGTGTCCACAGCTTGCTTGTGAGACTCCTGAAACTCCTGTGTGTGTGTGTTTGTGTGTGTGTGTGTGTGCGCGCTCATGCAGGCCCTCCCCTTCACCTGGCGAGCTGAGGAGTGGGACATAAAATGTGCAGCTATACATTTGTTATTAAATATTTTGGGTCATTTTCTGAACAACTAACCCACCTCACGCATGTATATTTGTGGGGGGCTGTTAATGCTGTTGTAGTCATTCCCTTCAGACTCTGCTCATAGAGCTCATAGAGGCAGCCATTTGGAATGACAGGAGACTCCTGAGGAGTCGGTGTTATCAGAGACACCTGGCAGTCAGATTGAGCCTCAGCCTGTAACACCTCCTCCTCCTCCTCCTCCCCCATGACAGGTGCATCTCGAGGAGATGTGCCAGTGGCCATAGTGGATAGTAGTAGTAATCTAAGAAACATCAAAGAACAGAAATAAGCTACTTAGCAATACTATGTGGACATAAAACATCAAACTTAGCTAGCTAACTACCTACAGATTCGGCCGGCACAATTAAACGTTACAGTTACAGCCAGACCATTCACAAACAGCGGCTAGCTACTTCTAGCTAGCGTCACTGAACACCACCGCGCCACAGTTTCGCGCACTTGTAATTCAACCGGAGCGGTGTACATTTTCTAATTGAAATCCGCTGAATACAATACAAATATGCAACTATATGTATATATTTCTAGATTGAAAACAAAACATCTTCTAAAACATCTATTTTCTGCCGCGAAACGGTTGTTTTCATCAATCTGTTTTTATGAATCGCTAGTTGTGCTCGTAGCGTAGCGTAGAGAATGTGAGCCGCGAGTGTAGCCTAGACGGAGAATAGCCTGTCTGCGCGCTGTGCGCATGCATGCTGGAGCAAGTGGGGAAGCTATATTTTGTTTCTAAAGACGTTTCTAAAGATCATATTACAGAGGCATGTGAAAACCACAACAAGCCTAGGCTCTATGAAAACACAACTAGCGATTCATAAAAACAGATTGTTGAAAACAACCGTTTCCCGGCAGAAAATAGATTTTTTAGAAGCTGCATTCTCAGTGCCCCGTCCGCCGTCATTACATGGACATACTTGGCTCGCGCTGGATTTTAAATTTCTTCTACAGGCCTCCGAACTACACCAAAGTTATCTCGGTGAGTCAAATGTCTTATAATATGCCGTAAATAAGGTCCAGGTTGTCAAAAACGAACATTGTCCTTTAAAACAATAAGTACATCGAAAATAAGCACACAGAGCTAATTCGCCTTATTCACCTGGCAGCCATATTGGTCAGTCTGGGGTGCGGATGCCGAAGTGCCTGTTGACTTCAATGTTAAAAGTTCGCTGTAAAAACACCACTTCAAGAACCGAAATAGTCAAAATAACAGGCTGAATACACTATCGGGGTTACAAACTCATCATTACCAGACTCTGATTGTTTTTCACTGCCGTTGTTTTTGCGTTTGGAAATACATGGCGGTGAATGAGCCATAGTTAGCCGTAGGCTGCATTCACCCTGAAGCAAGCCGAAGTGTCACGCCCAGGCTCTTAGGGAATGAACAATAAGGGGGAGACCAGGCCGGAGTGCAGGATTAACACAAGAATGTGATTTAATGATCTGTTTTTCTTAATACAAATTTCTGAATACAAAGCAGAATTTACTATGTTGTTGCTTTCAAACCATGCATAGGCATACGCATAGGCATGGATGTGAGTATTGACTTTGATACCAATCTAGAAAGTAACATTTCAGCAGGCGCTATGTTCCCCAAGGGAGGAGCGTTTTTAGAATGCAGCTGTTTACAATGTGACACTTGGATTTTACAGAGCGCACAAATTATGTCTACTGTAGAGGCTAGTGATGCAGGCTGTCTACTGTAGAGGCTAGTGATGCAGGCTGTCTACTGTAGAGGCTAGTGCTGCAGGCTGTCTACTGTAGAGGCTAGTGGTGCAGGCTGTCTACTGTAGAGGCTAGTGGTGCGGGCTGTCTACTGTAGAGGCTAGTGGTGCAGGCTGTCTACTGTAGAGGCTAGTGGTGCAGGCTGTCTACTGTAGAGGCTAGTGGTGCAGGCTGTCTACTGTAGAGGCTAGTGATGCAGGCTGTCTACTGTAGAGGCTAGTGGTGCAGGCTGTCTACTGTAGAGGCTAGTGATGCAGGCTGTCTACTGTAGAGGCTAGTGCTGCAGGCTGTCTACTGTAGAGGCTAGTGGTGCAGGCTGTCTACTGTAGAGGCTAGTGATGCAGGCTGTCTACTGTAGAGGCTAGTGCTGCAGGCTGTCTACTGTAGAGGCTAGTGGTGCAGGCTGTCTACTGTAGAGGCTAGTGATGCAGGCTGTCTACTGTAGAGGCTAGTGGTGCAGACTGTCTACTGTAGAGGCTAGTGGTGCAGGCTGTCTACTGTAGAGGCTAGTGGTGCAGGCTGTCTACTGTAGAGGCTAGTGGTGCAGGCTGTCTACTGTAGAGGCTAGTGGTGCAGGCTGTCTACTGTAGAGGCTAGTGGTGCAGGCTGTCTACTGTAGAGGCTAGTGGTGCAGGCTGTCTACTGTAGAGGCTAGTGGTGCGGGCTGTCTACTGTAGAGGCTAGTGGTGCAGGCTGCAAAATCAATGTCCCAGAGCATCACTACCATGGTAATGTGAGAGACCACCACCAAGACAGAAATACCCCCCTCAGTTTGGGCTGGGAAGTGACAGACCACACCTTGATAGGGACGCCAGTTGCAGTTGACCTATTCCCTGACATTTTACTATTGACATTCTCTGCAGATTAAAGCTGTGTGCCAATGGGCCCTCCTTTTAAAGCACTCTGCAGGTCATACCTGAAAAATGATCAACACTTAACCTTTTAATTAGTCTTCCTTGTACAAAGAGAGTTTACCTGGGATCACATCTCAGGGGGTCTTGCCCTACTAGTATACCAAAAACCTGGCTGGAAATTGTGTGTTTTAAAATCAAGTATTCACTTAAAAATCAAGGCATGTAATTACTGGACTGTATCTCCAACCTGGTGTCAATAACCTGAGCTGGTATTCTCTGCCATTGTCATGTGATACATATTAACAAACTTCATAAAGCATCCATTTAACATGATTCAGAGTTTGGATTTGTTAGTTGTTCTATGTGTTTTCTCAATTATCAAACAAACAAACAAAAAAATATTCTTTGACAATTTGATTTTCACTTTTGGACAGTGACATAAAATATGAAATGAAAGCAGTAGATGAGAACAGTCCAAATGCAGAAAATCCATCCAGTGTGAATCAGCCAAATACAATTAAGCCATGTATGGCTATGATGCCGTGCTATACAATACAAAACTATAAAACTAAAAAATACAACTTTATTGTGCGAGTGGAGCAGACGTGGTGGTGACATGTGTATACACACGTGTGTGTGTGTGTGTGTGTGTGTGTGTGTGTGTGTGTGTGTGTGTGTCTCCTCCCTCTAGCCTCTATAGTGGAGCAGAGGTGGTGGTGTCAGATGCACCCTTGTCTGGATGGGGAGGAGTGTAAAGTACTTCCTGATCTGAAAGGATGGAGCTGTGCCACAGGAAACAAGATCAAGACCACCAAGGTACCGTCGGCCTGTACACCTCACACCACTCACCAAGGTACCGTCGGCCTTGTACCCCTCACACCACTCACCAAGGTACCGTCGGCCTGTACACCTCACACCACTCACCAAGGTACCGTCGGCCTTGTACCCCTCAGACCACTCACCAAGGTACCGTCGGCCTTGTACCCCTCACACCACTCACCAAGGTACCGTCGGCCTTGTACCCCTCACACCACTCTCTCACAGGAACACCTGCTAAATGCTAAATGGACTGCACTTAGTCTATATAGCACTTTTCCACCTTAGCGGCACTAAAAGCGCTTTGCAATGGCCTCTCATTCACCCATTCACACACACCAATGGCCTCTCATTCACCCATTCACACACACCAATGGCCTCTCATTCACTCATTCACCCATTCACACACACACCAATGGCCTCTCATTCACCCATTCACACACACACACCAGTGGCGGTAGCTGCCATGCAAGGTGCTACCCTGCTCATTGGTAGCATTTTGGGGTTAGGCGTCTTGCTCAAGCACACTTCGACATGTGGACAGTCAGAGCTGGGATTCGAACCACTGACCCTTCGATCATTGAACGACCCGCTCTACCAACTGAGCTACAGCTGCCCCGCTAGTTAGAACCATTAAGGGTTCTGTGACTGCCTCTGTAGGGGAACCCTTTGAAAACCATTAGAACTGTAGGCACTTCCAGCTAGAAGCAATTCACTGATAAATTAGGAACAACTTACGGACTTTTGCGGAGGGACAACTGAAGAAAGCTTTCTTATTTTTGTATAGTTCTCAAAACCTTGCCATTTTTCCAACACAAACCAACTAAAGCAGTCAACTTGGCAGTTGTGATAACATAACCAGCTGAAATGAATGACCTTCATACACACTTCAACCATTTGTCAAGGTGAAGATGTGTGTGTTTGAATCCCACCCGTTTGCTGTGGCAGACGCCTGCTGTGTGCCGTCCTGAGCTGAGCCCCAGGGGGCCTGTGTTCAAACTGCTGTCATGTCACCTTAGTGCTTTCAGGTCCTTTCTGAGGACCCAAACCTGCAAATTACTCACTCCAATTACTTGCTTTTAACGCAGTAACCCGAAGCCTGCATCCTTCTCTGGGTTATGACGACCCCTAGACCTGACTTCTGTCTTCTCTCCATGTGCTTAATTATTTAAACTGGCCACAGCACACCTGCCTGGAGCCTGTCTGTATTGATCGATGGCCTAGCCGGGGCCTCTGGATGGAAGCTCTCTTTTTGGTTGGCCATTGTTTCACCGCTGCGGTATCGATGGATTGATCAACCATAATAACCTCATGCACGTGTTAATTTCTCCTGCTATGAAATCTAAAACGCTTCTCTGTCCTCTGCTTGTGTCTTTGTGAACATGCACCACCGGACAGATTTCCTCAGACAGGGATCAGCTGTGGTAGCCCCTGGTGCCACGGAACTGGATCAAGGTAATTCTAGATTTAATTTAGCGCAGCTATCTTGTTTGATTATGGTCATACCGATGCCCTTAGTGCTTTCTGTATTTTATTTTTCATATGCAAGCAAATGTAATGTAATCATAAGGAAAAGTATAATTACATAATTTTATACACCATAATTACTTTCTAAATGGAGTGTCTAGACACTCTGGGGCCTGTGACTTATACACCAGAAAGTACTAATTGTTGCTAATCGTTGTGGATACACCCTTTTTCATTTTTTTACACCTGATTTTTGTACTGTACTTGCTTTTCTCCGCAAATTATGTGATGTATCATGCCAAAACTCGATGGGAAATATTGTGAGATTTATACACTAGTGTTTGAGGCGGGATCCTGGGAATCCCGGGTAGGGCACCGGTCATCTCCCTCCCGGGAAAGGGCATCGGGACCTGCCTTCCCAGAGGTTGTTTTTTTGGGCTGGAAATGTAACCATTGTGCATTAGTAGCCTAAAACAATACACTCAATATATTGTGTGAAATGTACTATTTTCTTCTTAGATAAGTGGGCATATGAGCCATCTTTATTTTATTTTTTTAAAGTTATGCGCGCAGATTAGAAGAAAAAGAAGCACGGTTAGTTTAAGCCCTACTACAGCGGTGGATCAGAGGCAAACATGTACTGCATAGTGTGCAGTGTCACTGTCTCACATAGGCTAATAATAATAATAATGTAGGCTAGCCTATTATAATTGCTGTAGCATATTAACCCTGATCTAATAATAAAATTACAACAATAATAGCCTACCAATAGCCTGCTTATGAATACAGGTTAATAAATATCATGATGGCGCGTTATATAGCCTATTCTAGGTATCTCCACAACCCGGTGATAGTCAATCCCGGAGATGAGCTCTTCGCTATGCCCTCCAGATCTATGCTACTAAAGACGGCACTCAGTCTGTTCGAGCGACTTTTTGTTGCCACTGAGGAGCCTTCCCAAGTCCAACCACCACCAGATCAGGGACCAGAATCAACCAGACAGTCAGACCACCCTGAGCCTGCAGGCTGAACTGCAGCAAGCAATCGATGCGTGCATGAAAAGTTCCGAGCCAAAGGAGAAGTGTGGGAATGACCTGCAGAATATCCTGTCAAAGGAATATGCTCTCTTGAAGGCAACACAAGTGCGCCCCAAAAATCTGCAGCTGCTCTACGTGGCTCTTGGCACTATTCAGCCAACGTCTGTAGAAGCCGAGTGAGCCTTCTCAGTGTGCGGACAGTTCGTCACTAAGCTTAGAAACCGGCTGAGCGACCGCTCCATCAATGCTCTTTGCTTCCTCAAGTCCCACTTTATCAAACAGAGGAAATTGAAATAGCCTAATTGAGATTGGTTAGGAATTTCCATCCATCCATCTTCATCTGCTTATCCGGGGTCGGGTCGCGGAGGCAGCAGCTCCAGCAGGGGACCCCAGACATCCCTTTCCCTGGCAGCATCAACCAGCTCTGCCTGGGGAATCTTTAGCCGCTCACAGGCCAGTGGGGAGATGTAGTCCCGCCACCTGGTCCTGGGTCTACCCCGCGGCCTCCTCCCAGCCGGACACGCCTGGAACACCTCCCTAGGGAGGCGCCCAGGAGGCATCCTCACTAGATGCCCGAACCACCTCAACTGACTCCTTTCGACGCAAAGGAGCAGCGGCTCTACTCTGAGTCTCTCCCGGATGACTGAACTTCTCACCCGATGAATCAGGGAGACCCCAGCCACCCTCCGGAGAAAACTCATTTCGGCCGCTTGTATCCGTGATCTCGTTCTTTCGGTCATGACCCATCCTTCATGACCATAGGTGAGAAAATCTGAAACACTAATATACACAATATTTCCCATCGAGTTTTGTCATGATACATCACATTATTTGCGGAGAAAACCAAGTACAAAAATCAGGTGTAAATGAAAAAGGGTGTATCCACAATGATAAATGAGGCCCCTGGAGGCTGTAGCACATTGGCTGTTCAACTTGTGCCTGACGCTTAATGTAAACAAAACTGTCTATTTGCTTCTCTTCCGGAAGACGCCCCACACCAACTGCTTTAGATATCATGATCAATAATCAGCCAATTAGCCAAGTTTCGGAGGTCAAATCTTTAGGTTTAATGTTGGATGCTCAACTTAAGTTTGATAAACATGTAAAGAAAATCAGTAAAACGGTTAAATTGAATTTATACACTTTTAGACTGATCAGAGACTTTAACATTTGATGCAGCTAAAATATGTGTGCATTCAATGATTCCCTCACACCTCACATGTAACTGCATGGTCCCAGGCTAGGTCTCCTGGAGAGACCGTGCATTAAAGACCTTGGGTAAGAGGCCCATACCATCTCACCACTGTGACGTCCTGGGGGACCTGAACATGCTCGATCTTGATAATTACATCGCTTTTTCTAATGCCAACTGATTTCCTAAATGTTTTGCTGGTGAGGCCCTGCAGGTGCCCTGTGAGCTGGCCTCAGGCCTGTCCACTAGAAACGCTGCTGCAGGGAACTGGGAAGTACCTCATCCAAAAACGCCCTTTGGACAGTCTTTTTTTTTTGTGATATATAAAGGGAGCTCATACATGGAACATGGAACAGTCAACCCACTTAGCTCAAATTAGCTCATAGCAATAAGCATTTTACAGTCAAACTGAAAGAATTCCTAGAAGATAATCAGACATGTAGCCATGTGTAGGGGCATGGGGGTGGTGTTATTATGGGGGGGGGGGGGGGGGGGGGTTGTAGGTGTGTGTGTGTATGTAGGGGTAAGGAGGGGTGGGTATATACATGTGTGCTGTGTATAATTGTGTGTATGCAATGTGTAGCATATGTAGGGGGGTAGGTATATATAGCATATGTATGCTGTGAACATTTTTATTCTATGTGTGTATGTATGTGTGTTTGTGTACTCTATGTATATGTACTGTATGTATGTATGTGTGCATGTGTGTATATATGTACTGTATGTATGTATGTGTGTATATATGTACTGTATGTATGTATGTGTGTATATATGTACTGTATGTTTGTAGACTGAGCTGTCGGCTGCGTATATCATACCTATTTTATGTTTGTTATTTTAAAAGCCCTTCTAGGGACGGGCATTGGAAATTGGCAATAGCTATACCTGCTATGATGCTGCACAACAGTAACCACTGTCCCTATTCAAATAAGCTTTAGTGAATGAATGAATGAATTTCAAACCTTTATTTCAACTCGTTGGACACAGGTTTCCCTCATTTGCGGTGACGAGCTAACAATCATAAACAAACAATAATAAAGAACAACAGATCAATGTACAGTGTTACAGATAGAATCATTAAAAACAATTGCAGGATGAAGTGCAAATGGATTTAAAGTCTGTCATAGTTGGAAGCACCTCAAGCTTTAAAGTCTGTTGGAGGGCGTTCCACATACAGGGAGCGTCGTAAGCAAAGGCAGTCTGACCAAGTCCAATGTTCACACGAGGAACCTTAAAAACAAGTCGATCATTCGATCGGGTCCGATATGTGCCTACGCTCCAGTCTAACAGGGACGACATGTACAGTGGGAGTTTGACAATAATGCTCTTAAAAATAAGCAGATGCCAGTGATAGTTTCATCTTGATGTGAGAGATGACCAGCCCACCTTATCATACAGAATACAGTGGTGGGTGTCATATCTATCACCTGTAATAAATCTTAGCGCTGAATGGTAAACAGTCAACATCTTGTGAATCAACATTTAACATTTAGGATTTAGAAGATATAGGATAAGACATAAAACAACACACAACATAACAAATAGCGTAACAAATACAAATGCATAATTTATCGTATACAGGTCTGTATGTCAGACATACATTCATCACATTACATTCAACCAAAACAGATCCATAGTGGTCTGATTGGTTTAGCTCCCACCCAAGGTGTCCAAACACTTTTGTAAGATGGAAAATGCATCATCTTATATAATGTGATTACGCCACCTCAATGCAATTGCGGCACAGAAAACAGGAAACATTTCCCTGCTCTGATGGTTGCCCCTGCCATGGGGGGAGGGTAATATATGGAACTATGGAAGGTCACTGTTAGCTGTCAGATTAACAGGACAGGTACAGGTATCTTTCTGGGAAGCAAGGGTGTCGTTTGGGTGTGACTGGCAATGACAGTTGCCATAGCCTATAGCTTTCAGGGACAAAGTCCATGACTATTTTAAATGAAATCATATTTTTATGCTTTATTTTAAATGTCAAAACACATTTTAAATCAAATTGAAATGTAATGTTCCTGAAACAGTGGCACTGCTGGGTAGCACATTGCAGTGATTTGCTCAGACACATCTTTTTGGTGTTTGTATTTTCATTCTTCAGCAGAGCGTGAATCAACCCTGGTCTGTTGCAGACAGCGAGGTGCATAATGTACTGTATGACAGCCACGCCCTGAAAGTGTCACGTTTTTGTTTTCATATTCTCTAACTGTTCCCACAAATGACATGATCTTCTCTGTCCTGAAGGGCTCCAGCGAGGAGCTTTAGATGCATCTCTTTAAGCCTCTCTCTATGCTGACAAAAGGCTGCTTTTTAAGGCTCTTTGTCTTTTTTAGCATGGAATTATTCTCAAATTAGTACCACATTAATCACCCTGACAGCTGGGAATGTAAATGACTCTTTGAGGGGGAGAATTTATCTGCACGACAAGGCGGCTCTCCTCTTAAACATTATGCAAAGTGGTCGGCTAACCTAAATATGGCAGCTGGGCTGGATATGATTACCTGGGATTTCTAATATGAAGTTGGTGGAAGCCTGGAGGGCTGTTTGGGGGGAAGGGGTTGATGGGGAAATTAGAATTCAAGGTTGATTTATATACCAGTGTACCTCTCACACACTAAAACAGTCTGTTACGTGTCAAATAACCTATTTACCAATTAGTACAATGAGGCTGTCAAGACTGGCTGTGTTCTCTGCAAGTTCAACAGCAGTAATGTGGCCCTACAAGTTCTGTGGCAGCTCTCCTCAGCTGTCTGCCGGGAGCCGTGGTGGGCGTTGTTATGACGGTGTGTTAATGAAGGTGTGTAACTCGTTATGACTTTGTGTTAATGTAGGTGTGTAACTCGTTATGACGGTGTGTTAATTTAGGTGTGTAACTCGTTATGACGGTGTGTTAATGTAGGTGTGTAACTCGTTATGACGGTGTGTTAGGCGTGTAACTCGTTATGATGGTGTGTTAGCTGTGTAACTCATTATAAAGGTGTGTTAGGTGTGTTCTTCATTATGACAGTGTGTTAGACGTGTAACTCGTTATGAAGGTGTGTTGGTGTGTAAATTGTTATAAAGGTGTGTTGGTGTGTAACTCAAAATAAAGGTGTGTTAGGTGTGTTCTTCATTATAAAGATGTTGGGTGTGTTCTTCGTTATGAAGGTGTGTTGGTGTGTAACCGTTATGAAGGTGTGTAACTCGTTATGAAGGTGTGTAACTCGTTATGAAGGTGTGTTAGGTGTGTTCTTCGTTATGAAGGTGTGTTGGTGTGTAACTCGTTATAAAGATGTGTTAGGCGTATAACTCATGAAGGTTAGTTGGTGTGTAACTCGTTATAAAGGTGTGTTAGGTGTGTAACTCGTTATAAAGGTGTGTAACTCGTTATGAAGTTGTGTTGGTGTGTAACTCGTTATAAAGGTGTGTTCGTGTGTAACTCGTTATGACGGTGTGCTAGGTGTGTTCCTCGTTATGACGGTGTGCTAGGTGTGTTCCTCGTTATGACAGTGTGCTAGGTGTGTCCTTCTTGGGCATGTTTTCCAGAATGTTCCTTTAGTGGAGCGGTAGAGCTGTCATTCAGAGCAGGGCCTGAGAGAAGCTGACGGCATGAACCCAGTGGGAGGAAACTCCTGTGTGTTTGAGGCTAAACTCCTTTCTATGTGAATAAACCCTCTCTCCCCGTCGGTAAGACTGTGAACACGGGGGGGGGGGGTGGGGGCAGTCAGGCAATGGAAGCATATTCTGCATTTCAATTTACTACTCCAGGAATTCCCCCCCCCCCCCCCCCCCGAGTGTAGCTGTGGATAGAGTAAAGATTCTGCTGCAAAGAAAATCCCCGTGAAAATGATTGTGCTTCCAAAGCTTCATATAGTTTACTGCTGGTCAGTGTTAATGATACTCTACTGAAACTAATGAGTTTGCTTTGTTTGTTGACCACTGTGAACTGAGAAAATAACTCCTAATAGCTTTTCTTTTGCTCATTTTATAGCTTTTTTCTTATGAAATGAATGAAATGAAATGAATGAAAATGTCTTGATTGATTCACGCAAGATTACAGGGGAAGGCTCTTTTTCGACAACCTGGACTTTATTTTTGGCATATTATAAGATGTTTGACTCACCGAGAAGAAATTTAAAATCTGCTGCGAAACGGTTGTTTTCATCAATCTATTTTTATGAATGGCTTGTTGTGCTTCCATAGAGCGAGGGCTTGTTGTGGTTTTCACATCCTTGGTCTGTTGCCTCTGTAAGCCGGTCTGAGCGCTGTGCTGCTCTGCGCATGCGTGCTGGAGCCGGTCTGTGCGCTGTGCTGCTCTGCGCATGCGTGCTGGAGCAAGTGGGGAAAGACGTTTCTAAAGATAATAGAGAACACTGCTTCCCCTTTAAGATTAGAGTTGAATCGTCAACTACCTTGGAAGACAATTATGGAAAAAAGGTGTTGGACAAAAGGTATAGAATATTGATTCAAGTTTTCACTCAAATATTTTGTCCTTTGCTCCTTTGCACTATAACGAAAATCTGTCAACAATGCTGTCGAAATGTCTTGTTGTGATGTAACCTATAAAAAGCAAGCAAGCTTACAGGCATGTCTTTGTGTTGCAGATGGATCGATAGCAGATGCTTGGACTCCACAACCGTAGAATACCATCCGGAGTCAAGAACTATCCAGTGGACCCTTTTGTAAATAGGGACTTACTTTAGAGGACTTTTATGGATCTTTGGAAGGACTTGAGAGCACAGGGTTAATATGGACCTCTGGGTGAAAAGGGAATGGATTAGGGGGCTTTTATTTTGAAAGCCCACATACTGTATGACGATCATCTCACTGGACAACAGGATGTCTTTTTATTCTCTAACATTGTACTGATTGTAGTGGGTTACAATGGTGACTTTTGCCTATATAGTAGAGTTATTTGTTTTTAGGGAAATTCTCTGAATGCATTGTCCATTACATATGTAGCAGGGTGAATTAAGCAGTAAATCCAGTATTTTAGCAAAAAACTATAAGTAGGCCTATATCTGCATTTGATCCCATTTTAAAGCAACCTAAAATTATGGTTAGAGAACAAAATTAAATTGTCAGTTAACTTCAAATATACTGTATTTAGTCAATCAGCAAACACAGGGTGATTCACTAATGTAGTGTTGCACCTAAGTGAGGTCTGTCTTTTTGCTTTGACTTTGCTCAGAGCACAGAATCAATATCATCCTTCTGCGCTTATTGGCACAGGGAAGCATGTGACATAGTGTAGCCCAAATAACACTCCAGACACTTTCCTTGACAGGCGGAAGATGCAGAACTAACCTTGATACTGATGCAAACCTACCCAGCATCCTCTCTGATCAGCGGCAATATCAGTGATCTGGGATTCTCAAAACTAGTATTCGGTTGTTTTCGCCACAAGATCAGGCTTCCATGGTACCTCTAGATGTACGTGTCCAGCTTCCCTCAGATATTTAGCCTTGTCCAATGGGTGGCTGAGCGTTGTGTGCTCTGCTATTGGTGGACTGTTGGCGCTCTTCTTCTGATGTGCATGTTACAGAGTGAGAGCGAAGAGCACGTCCTCCGTCCTGAACCTGCTCGTCTGTCACCCCATCCTTGTAAATCCACGGAGTGCCAGTAGAGGGTCAGGGGTCAGCCTGAGGCTCTGTAGAGGGCTAGTGGGTCAGGGGTCAGCCTGAGGCTCTGTAGAGGGCTAGTGGGTCAGGGGTCAGCCTGAGGCTCTGTAGAGGGTCAGGGGTCAGCCTGAGGCTCTGTAGAGGGCTAGTGGGTCAGGGGTCAGCCTGAGGCTCTGTAGAGGGCTAGTGGGTCAGGGGTCAGCCTGAGGCTCTGTAGAGGGTCAGGGGTCAGCCTGAGGCTCTGTAGAGGGTCAAGGGTCAGCCTGAGGCTCTGTAGAGGGTCAAGGGTCAGCCTGAGGCTCTGTAGAGGGGTAGCGGGTCAGGGGTCAGCCTGAGGCTCTGTAGAGGGGTAGCGGGTCAGGGGTCAGCCTGAGGCTCGGTAGCGGGTCAGAGGTCAGCCTGAGGCTCTGTAGCGGGTCAGAGGTCAGCCTGAGGCTCTGTAGAGGGGTAGCGGGTCAGGGGTCAGCCTGAGGCTCTGTAGAGGGGTAGCGGGTCAGAGGTCAGCCTGAGGCTCTGTAGCGGGTCAGAGGTCAGCCTGAGGGTAAATATGGAGGAGGTGCCGGTACCTTTTCCCAACCTGACAGTATGTTACAGACTACTCATTATTTATAATTACAGCCGGTATATCATTGATTATCATCAAGTGAAACAATCTGTGATTAGTCCTGTACTGCAGGCATTACCAGTCACACAGTTTTGAGGTATCTCAGATCTCTTTAGCGGTCAGAAATGCTCTGCCATCAAGTTAAGTGAGGGAGCAAATGGCTGGTAGACTCACCTCCTGCTGAAAATCACCCTGTCAATTCCAGTTGGTTCTGTCAATTTGTCTCTGCTGTGTCAAACCGGGGCTCAGATTTGAATGTCCATGTAAAGTTTATGTAAATGTATGCAGGCGGAAGCACATCCATTCGCCCTACAGGTACAGCAACAGCTTCTCTGGCTGGGTGGTGTCATTCTTTTTTTTATTCTTTCGAAGATGATTTATTTAGAGTTATTGATACATTGATTTGCTGACGCTTCCAACATCTGTGCAAGTGATAACATCTTCGAATAATAAACTATGGTTGTGTAACTATATGCCTGTTGTGACCATCCAGGAACTTGACAGTAATATGTGGATGAAGGTGGATTTATAGGCTAGACTGTGCTCTCTCTCTCTTAAACATTCCCTCCAAACAATATTTGCGGTGTTTCCCGATAAAGAACCTTCTTAAGGAACCCTTTGTATGGGAGTTAAAAAGTACTTTGGAGTTAAGTGCTTCTTAACTCGTTCGGGAAACCCGGCCATTAGCAGTAAACTGAAACTGATATGATTTACATGTACAATCACTGTTCCAGTCACTGTTCCAGTCACTGTATGATCTTGGAATACAAATATCAGTTCCTCTCACAGTTGTGTCTAGACGCACGATGGGAGTACAACCCAGTTACATACGCAACACACAACACAACTGTTCATCACACAACACAACTGTTCATCGCACGACACAACTGTTCATCACACAACACAACTGTTCATCACACAACTGTTCATCGCACGACACAACTTCATCACACAACAAAACTGTTCATCACACAACTGTTCATCACTCGACACAACTGTTCATCACACAACAAAACTGTTCATCACACAACACAACTGTTCATCACACAACAAAACTGTTCATCACACAACAAAATTGTTCATCACACAACAAAACTGTTCATCACACAACAAAACTGTTCATCACAGAACAAAACTGTTCATCACACAACAAAACTGTTCATCACACAACACAACTGTTGATCACACAACAAAATGTTCATCACACAACAAAACTGTTCATCACACAACAAAACTGTTCATCGCACAACAAAACTGTTCATCACACAACAAAACTGTTGAATACTGAAAATATTCTGAAAACCTATCAAGCATTGCTAATAACACTGCAGTAAATGGCGTGGAGCTTTAATTGTCTGACATAGCATTCAAAGCATCACACCCCAAGAGGCCTTTCAGGAGAGAGAAGCATTCAAATTGTGACTCTTTCATGGTCTGACAAACATTTCACATTCAGAGTACATAAGAAAAGAAACTACTGGAATGTGCAGGTCATGGAATTCCCAGAGCACCAACAAGAAGAACCGTCAGACTTCTTAACGCATCATCTCTGTGTTTATATGTGTTATTGTTGACATTAGATAAGTCCATTTCCTCCAGGCATGTTTTGACTGAGACTTTTTCATACAATGTCAAACATGGTTCTAATGAGTGACCCGTCCTGCCATGCTGACCAACTCACCTGTTTGTGAGAGGTGCTGGAGCACCAGAAGACTGCTGGTTTGTGAGAGGTGCTGGAGCACCAGAAGACTGTTGGTTTGTGAGAGGCGCTGGAGCACCAGAAGACTGCTGGTTTGTGAGAGGTGGTGGAGCACCAGAAGACTGCTGGTTTGTGAGAGGTGGTGGAGCACCAGAAGACTGCTGGTTCGTGAGAGGCGCTGGAGCACCAGAAGACTGTTGGTTTGTGAGAGGCGCTGGAGCACCAGAAGACTGCTGGTTTGTGAGAGGCGGTGGAGCACCAGAAGACTGCTGGTTTGTGAGAGGTGCTGGAGCACCAGAAGACTGTTGGTTTGTGAGAGGCGCTGGAGCACCAGAAGACTGCTGGTTTGTGAGAGGTGCTGGAGCACCAGAAGACTGCTGGTTTGTGAGAGGTGCTGGAGCACCAGAAGACTGCTGGTTCGTGAGAGGCGCTGGAGCACCAGAAGACTGTTGGTTTGTGAGAGGCGCTGGAGCACCAGAAGACTGCTGGTTTGTGAGAGGTGCTGGAGCACCAGAAGACTGTTGGTTTGTGAGAGGCGCTGGAGCACCAGAAGACTGCTGGTTTGTGAGAGGTGCTGGAGCACCAGAAGACTGCTGGTTTGTGAGAGGCGGTGGAGCACCAGAAGACTGCTGGTTTGTGAGAGGTGCTGGAGCACCAGAAGACTGCTGGTTTGTGAGAGGCGCTGGAGCACCAGAAGACTGCTGGTTTGTGAGAGGCGGTGGAGCACCAGAAGACTGCTGGTTTGTGAGAGGTGGTGGAGCACCAGAAGACTGCTGGTTTGTGAGAGGTGGTGGAGCACCAGAAGACTGCTGGTTTGTGAGAGGCGCTGGAGCACCAGAAGACTGCTGGTTTGTGAGAGGCGGTGGAGCACCAGAAGACTGCTGGTTTGTGAGAGGCGGTGGAGCACCAGAAGACTGCTGGTTTGTGAGAGGCGGTGGAGCACCAGAAGACTGCTGGTTTGTGAGAGGTGCTGGAGCAGCAGAAGACTGCTGGTTTGTGAGAGGCGGTGGAGCACCGAGCGTCTGAGCCTGGTGTTCACCAGAGGAGGACTAGCCTCCCTCAAGCACCAGGCATCCTCCTCCATTACCCAGGGGCCTCAGGCAGGACAATGTCCTCCATTACCCAGTGGCCATAGACAGGACAACGTCCACCACAAGGTGCTGCCAGAAAACACAGCTCCTTGCAGCTGGGATGACAGCAGAGTCAGGAGGAAGGGGAGAGGCCATTCTGGTGTTAAAACCTCTCTCTCTCTCCCTCTCTATCTCTCTCTCCCTCTCTCCTCTTTTTCTCCCTCTCTCTTCTCTCTCTCCCTCTCTCTCTTCTCCCACTCTCTCTCCTCTCTCTCTCTCTCCTCTCTTCTCGCCTCGTCTCTTCCTCTCTCCCTCTCTCTCGTCTCTCCCTCTCTCCCTCTCGCTCTCTCTCCTCTCTTGTCTGCTCCTCTCCTGTCTCCCTCTCTCTCTCTCTCTCCTCTCCTCTACTCTCCTCCTCTCTCTCTCTCTCTCTCTCTCTCTCTCTCCTCTCTCTCCCTCTCTCTCTCTCCCTCTCTCTCCCTCTCTCTCTCTCTCCCTCTCTCTGTCTCCCTCTCTCTCTCCCTCTCTCTCTCTCTCCCTCTCTCTCCCTCTCTCTCTCCCTCTCTCTCTCTCTCCCTCTCTCTTCCTCTCTCTCCCTCTCTCTCTCTCCCTCTCTCTCCCTCTCTCTCTCTTTCTCCCTCTCTCTTCCTCTCTCTCCCTCTCTCTCTCTCTCCCTCTCTCTCTCCCTCTCTCTGTCTCCCTCTCTGTCTCCCTCTCTCTCTCCCTCTCTCTCTCTCTCCCTCTCTCTTCCTCTCTCTCCCTCTCTCTCTCCCTCTCTCTCTCTCTCCCTCTCTCTTCCTCTCTCTCCCTCTCTCTCTCTCCCTCTCTCTCTCTCTCCCTCTCTCTTCCTCTCTCTCTCTCTGCTTCTAGATTTAAATGAGGTAAACAACAAGAGAAACAATCCAGTCCTTTTTTTCTGCCTCCGTTAGAAGCCCATGGAAGGATCCGTTTCTCCTCCCTGTGCTCTAGTTTCTCCTGTGGGGTTTAGTAATGAAATGGTTTTCTGGGGGAATGGGGCTCCAGTTCTCTGGGAAGGAGGGATTTCATTAAAGAAGCCCCGTGTAAACGGCTGGTGATGCTATCGCCTGCTTCATACTTTCATTCCATTTAATCGTTTTGCATAACAAAAGGTCCTGTCAGGCTCACACGTTGGGGAAAAGTACAGATATGGAATGATTCATTTTAATCATTTTTAGACAGCGTATGTTGATAAAGGGTTTCCCAAAAACTTTCCTCAAGGGTGCCAAATGTGTGGTTTGAGGATGAAAAATGTATCTAACAACATATGGGGAGATTGTTTTTGGGTGATAGCAAACTTGCAGATTGCTCATCTCATTTTTGTGGACTGATTCCATTTCAAATGCGAGCTGATGAAATTAGTTGATAGAAAGTTTGTGCCAGGGCTCACATCATTTCAAAGATGAACACTATTTAGTTATTACTACCAGTATGATTCCTACCATTCATAGCACAACATATGATTCCTACCATTCATACCACACAGTACTCTATATGGTTTCAATTCATTCTTATATTTGTCCCAGGATCATTTATAATATTACTTTTAATTAAAAATACATTTTTAATTTATAAAATTACTTTTAAAATGCACCATTCGGATCCTGCTGAGGTAAGCTAAACTAAGCCCCGCCCAATATTGTTATCGTCAGCCCACTATCATTATGCCCCGCCCACTATCATTATTCTCTGATTGAGGTCATTAGTTTGGGGGTCATGCCTCTGAAGTAGTCACAGTCCACCTCGGTGGCCCAGCTGAGGAACACTCAGAACCCACATCCACCTCCTGCTCACCTTCTCCTGGCGCCTGATTTAGGGGCTTTCTTCGTCAAACGCTTTAGAACCAGGTAGGAGTAATAAACCTCTTACACTGATCATCACATCAAGGCTTCAAGAACAAACACTGAAAGCCCAAATGATCTTGTACGTTTGGTGTCGGTCGGTGCCACCCAGGGGTTTTTATTGTAGCTGTGCGCCAGGCCTGGGCGAAGCGCCTGTTCACTGAGCTCTTCACCAAACACAGTCCCACGGACAGCAGAGCCTTCCTGCCTCTTTCTGCCAGCAAGTAGTAAGTCAGCCAGGGCAGTCTTGACACACACACACACACACACACACAGACACGCACTCACACACATACACACACACACACACACATTCACAAACGCACTTATACACAAACACACAAGTTTTTTTTTGTACTGTATGTGGTAGACTGTTTTCAAAAGGTGTTTAATTCCCTGTGTGCGTTGCAGCTGTCTGTGAACTTTCACAAATGTCCTACTGTCTACATGCTAGAAAGCAAGTCCCCCTCAAATGTATGAACATCAGGCCACCGACAGTGCTACACAGCAGGAGCACGGAACACCCAGAAAAACACTATTTGAGCGAAAACCAAATTTGCCCCAACAAAATCAATAGCAGTGCTCTCTCCTCTCCTCTAACAGTGGAGGAAACAGCAGGGCTCCAGTAACACCAGCAGGGCTCCAGTAACACCAGCAGGGCTCCAGTAACACCAGCAGGGCCCCAGTAACACCAGCAGGGCCCCAGTAACACCAGCAGGGCTCCAGTAACACCAGCAGGGCTCCAGTAACATCAGCAGGGCCCCAGTAACACCAGCAGGGCTCCAGTAACACCAGCAGGGCCCCAGTAACACCAGCAGGGCTCCAGTAACACCAGCAGGGCTCCAGTAACATCAGCAGGGCCCCAGTAACACCAGCAGGGCTCCAGTAACATCAGCAGGGCCCCAGTAACACCAGCAGGGCTCCAGTAACACCAGCAGGGCTCCAGTAACACCAGCAGGGCTCCAGTAACACCAGCAGGGCAGCAGTAACACCAGCAGGGCCCCAGTAACACCAGCAGGGCTCCAGTAACACCAGCAGGGCAGCAGTAACACCAGCAGGGCTCCAGTAACACCAGCAGGGCTCCAGTAACACCAGCAGGGCAGCAGTAACACCAGCAGGGCAGCAGTAACACCAACAGGGCTCCAGTAACACCAGCAGGGCCCCAGTAACACCAGCAGGGCTCCAGTAACACCAGCAGGGCCCCAGTAACACCAGCAGGGCCCCAGTAACACCAGCAGGGCCCCAGTAACACCAGCAGGGCTCCAGTAACACCAGCAGGGCTCCAGTAACATCAGCAGGGCCCCAGGAACACCAGCAGGGCTCCAGTAACACCAGCAGGGCTCCAGTAACACCAGCAGGGCTCCAGTAACACCAGCAGGGCAGCAGTAACACCAGCAGGGCCCCAGTAACACCAGCAGGGCTCCAGTAACACCAGCAGGGCAGCAGTAACACCAGCAGGGCTCCAGTAACACCAGCAGGGCTCCAGTAACACCAGCAGGGCAGCAGTAACACCAGCAGGGCAGCAGTAACACCAACAGGGCTCCAGTAACACCAGCAGGGCCCCAGTAACACCAGCAGGGCTCCAGTAACACCAGCAGGGCTCCAGTAACACCAGCAGGGCTCCAGTAACACCAGCAGGGCCGCAGTAACACCAGCAGGGCTCCAGTAACACCAGCAGGGCTCCAGTAACACCAGCAGGGCAGCAGTAACACCAGCAGGGCTCCAGTAACACCAGCAGGGCAGCAGTAACAGTGTGAGCTCAGTGGCTGGAGTAGTGTACAAACACAAATTAATAATAGATGCTGCACTAGAGAGAACCCAGTAGAGTCCAGTCCAGTCAATAATACTGTAGCTAGAGAGAACCCAGTAGAGTCCAGTCCAGTTAATAATACTGTAGCTAGAGAGAACCCAGTAGAGTCCAGTCCAGTTAATAATACTGTAGCTAGAGAGAACCCAGTAGAGTCCAGTCCAGTTAATAATACTGTAGCTAGAGAGAACCCAGTAGAGTCCAGTCCAGTTAATAATACTGTAGAGAAGTCACAACCCGTCTGCAGAGGTGCAGCCCAGCTCTGGTCAGCTGACAACAACAGAGCATCCTCTACTCATCAGTCACACCTGGGTCAATGATATACACATCAGTTACTTTTTTTGAACACATCACAATTATTTGAAAGTAGTACTTGACCCAGATATGGTCCATTAATAATTGTAAACATGGATAGTACTTTTCACAGTAGTGACATTTACAAAATTACATCGGAAAGTAAGCTTCTTCAATAAAGTGGTACAATTATGGCCCTTAGTATGTGCACTCTACCATGGAAGTGGCTGAGAACTTTCAGATGTTATTTCATACTGATCTGTTATAATGTAGAAAGCTTTGAGGGAAAGAGCTCATAGTGTACATCTCTACATCTCTCCAGGGTAAGAAGGGTGTGGAGGGAACAGAGAACAGAGTTGTTGCTTGAGTCATTCAACACAGGTTATTATACAGCTCATTACAGTTCCCAATAGAACCTTTCAGCTCCATAAGATGCTTTTTAGAATCCTAAAAGTTTGTGGCCTGTTCTATATAAAACCTTACTTACCTGAAAAGGGCTCTAGATACTGTAGTGTAGAACCCTTCACCCTCTATAAACTGGAGAACCTTACTGACCTGAAAGGGGTTCTATATGGCAGTGTTTTCTGAGTGTATACTGACTGTGACAATATTGAGCCTCCCCCTTTATTTTGTAATTTTTAACAGTACATCGTAATTTGTACATTGCAGTTTTTTTTATATTTGCACTGTTTTTGTACTGTTGTAGTGTAGACACTGTGAAGTCTTTGCACTGTCCTGTCCTGCACCCTGTCCTGACCTGTCGTCTACAACAGCGTATGTCTTAACCCTCGTCAAATGTCTAGTGTGTGTGAACCATATACATGGCAATAAACAGCTCTTGAGTCTTGAGCTCAATATTTATTGTTTTGTAGTATAGAGAAGTTCCAGCCATGGTGCCACTGTTATTAAAACAGTTCTCCAGAGCACTCGTTTTTGCTGGTAGGGGTGTGGAAGTGTTGGAGTCGAACTGATGAGTGCGGATGGATACGAAAAAGGTGAGGTTGCTGCGAGTGGTTGCTACGCAAAGCATAGCCTACCGCTTGATTTTTCAATGGCCTCGTCAATGAGATTGACGGCGCATTAATACTAATTGTTATGCGGTCGCAGCCGTGGGTTACAGAGTATTTTACCACGGCTGCTAGCCAATCAGAATCAAGTATCCAAACTCTCCGTTGTAGAAAAAGTAAGGTTTTGATTGCCATAGTCTGACACACACTGTGACTGATTACAAATGACATACAGTAAACTAGAAATTACATTTCCTGGAGAAAATGTGAGGTGGGCTAGCTGCTGCAGCTGTATGTAACAGCTACTGCTAGAACTACTATGGACCATGCAATCTCCATGCACCCACCGGTGAAGACCGTGCGTCTCTAGCCCACTCAGGGGCTGAATTGAGGGTTCCGTGGTGTGGAAAGTGGCATGGTGGCGAGACTCTGACCCCTCAGGTCAGAGCCAGTCGGGGACAGTAAACTCCTCTCCGGGCCACCCTCCTAACCCCACCGGTGAAGGCTGTGTGTCTCTAGCCCACTCCGGGGCTGAGTTGTGGGGCCCGTGGCGTGGATAGTGGCGTGGTGGCGAGACTCCGCCCCCTCAGATCACAGCGGGTCGAGGGCAATGCAGTGACCTCCGGGCAATCTCCATGCACCCACCGGCGAAGACCGTGTGTCTCTAGCTCCCTCAAAGGCTGAGTTGAGGGGTCTGTGGCGTGGTGGCGAAACTCCGCCCCCTCATGTCATAGCAGGTCGGGGACAGTTTACCCCTCTCCGGGCCACCCACCTGCCCTCACCAGTGAAGACCGTGTGTGGCGAGACTCATCCCCAGATTGTTTAGAATACTAAGGTGTGTGTGTGTGTGTGTGTGTGTGCGTGCGTGCGTGTGTGTGTGTGTGTGTGCGTGGGGTGGCTGGTTTCATCCTAAAGTCCACAATCATCTTCACTGTCTTGAGAGCCTTGAGCTCCAGATTGTTAAGAGTTACATCTAATCTGTATCATTCATCTGAAGGTAGGATTATACAACGGTTAGTTCTGGTTCTTGATTCTGATTGGCTGGAAGCCGTGTTAAAATACTTTTTCTACAACGGAGAGTTTGGATACTTGATTCTGATTGGCTAGCAGCCGTGGTTAAATACTCTGTAGCGCCGTCAATCTCATTGACGAGGCCATTGAAAAATCAAGCGGTAGGCTATGCTTTGCGTAGCAACCACTCGCAGCAACCTCACCTTTTTCGTATCCATCCGCACTCATCAGGTAGACTCCAACACTTCCACACCCCTACCAGCAAAAACGAGTGCTCTGGAGAACTGTTTTAATAACTGCACCATAGCTGGAAATATTCAAATAAATGTGAACCATCCGAATTATGCCTTATGGCTTATGTGAACAAGGCCAAAAATAGGCGAGATGTTGCCTGGCAACCATTTAATTCAGAACTATAGCCTATCGCGGAAGATTTTATAAATACTAAAATGATAAGAATGATCAGTTAATAAATGATTGAATGTTACTACTGTGTGTTTTTTGTGAATATATATATGTAGTAACCGTTGTAGAAAAGCAATTGACCACTCGAGGCAGTGGGTTACAGGGGATTTTACCACAGCTACAGGGGTAGCTATCGCGTGGGGCCTAACAACGCCCCGTAGCTGTGGTAAAATCCCCTGTAACCCACGGCCTCTCGTGGTCAATTGCTTAAATATAATGCTACAGTAGTCATAGAAGGGTGTCTGTACCTTTAAGAGAGGCTGCACATGCACCCAAATTCAAATCACAACTGACACACTGAACATTCCATTAATTGTTTGCATGGGAAAGCATGACCAGCTTCAGACAGCTCCAGCTCAAAAAGTATAAATGTCACAATCCTGGGAACCAGCTGAACATTTTAATATATAATATGTCGATTAAGCTTAAAAACTGTAGGAGTGGTGACAGGTTAGAAAACAGGTATGAATTCAGAATTAGCAACTCAAAAGCTAGAGTGGAGCGCCATTAGTTTGAATGGTGAGCATGGTCGTCAAACAAATGGTCAGCGCAAAAACTATAAAAATGCACAGCTAATTACATTGTATGAATCAGCACAGTTGTGTGAACATTTCGATGTATGTGTATGAGCTGTTAAAACTGTAGGAGCCCCAGCAGTTTACAAAATGTGTCAATGTTTTCAAAGCAGCAGCTGCCACTGCTCTAAAAACGTTGTTACTGAACACTCCACCAGCAATTTCAAGGGTACAAAAATGACTATTTAAGCTACATGAGATATCTATGGCGGCCCCTCTGGTTGTGATAAAATCGGCAGTGCATTTTAAGAACCACAGTTTCCACAATTCCCCACTCACTCGCTGTAATGATGGGGGAAAAATATGATAACAAACGTGTATGGAGCAGACTGGATTGGAAGATTGTAGCTACTTAAATAGACTTTCTGGAAGGATGATGTCAATGCAGGTAAATCCCAGTCTTCTTTCTTTTATGTGCATGTAGATAAATTCGCAGGGCGAAGTGTTAGTTGTCGTCATGATATTATGACACGCAAAACGTGTCACTTCCTTTCCACCACAAGATTTCCTGCCAGTGTACAGATGTGGGAACATAAGAATGTAACTTGACCCGCGGTATTCTAACAGGCGCTTTACGGCATTCCGCACCACCGCTCGCCTGCCCATAGGGGCGCAGTAATACCACTCATTGACCCATTGCTGTAGCTCATCTCGCACATTAGATGAGCCTGCCGTTCTCAAACTCCTTGTTCTCTGTCTGGTTGTAATTTAATTATTACGAACAAAGCCTATCTATTTATAGTTTCTATCTCTGTAACTGTCGCCGGGTCTATATCTGTTAACTGTCGGGACAAGTAGAAGTTTAATACATTAGGCTGAGTGTTCTCATATGGAACATGGCATCAGGACGAGTAAGATGGCTAACGGAGATGACCAGAGATGTGTTTGAAATGGTTCACTCACTCCCTCCCTATTACCATGGATGTATTGAGTGCGACTCATAGTGAACTACATGGGGAATGATTTAACAGTTTTGGGACACTACATGGAATGTAACTGCGTAAGATATTCATGACTCAAACAAGCAGACGCGCCGATCACTGATGGCAGCAGGTTGAAATATCAGGTAGTATTCAGGTTCCATGTTTAGTTGAATGATAAATCCCATATACATGGTTGGAATTCTAATGATGTGCAAGTGTGATTTTGTCAACTTTAGTGCTGTCTGCTAATAGCAGCCTGTGAAGCTGCACGATAAGACCGTGATAGCAAGTTAGCTCACGACAGCAGCTTCCATAATATTAACGGTAGCTGTCGGTGGCTAAAAAGCAGATAGCTAACTTTACAACGATGATTCCTGTAGCTATTTTGATTTTGATGCTATTAGTTCAACTTCTGTTTCTCGGGCAGGAACGGAGACGAACTCGCATTAGCAGCAAAGCAGCTAGAGGAATGATCTTAACATTAGCTAACTGCTTAGCAGCTACCGTCTTCTTCACTTCTCCTTCGGTAAAACATGACACCGTTGTGTTGTGGTATTGTGGAGGGCTTAGGCAGAAGCAGGAAGAGAAACCACTTTTGCCCCATATAAGTAAAATAATGGTCTCATAAGCATTTTCGATTGTAAAATTGTGTTCACTTGTTTTAGTTTGCAAACATATGCAATTTTCTTAGCATTCCCAGCTTTGTATGTAGTTTTAATGTGAAAGATACATCTTGAATGCAGTCAAGACAAATTATTTTGCCTCATAACTTTTGTCAAACCCCCTGGTTCCAGTCAATTGGATTATAGGCTTTAGGCTACTTTCGTTTACAATGACGTTACCTTATGAACACAAATAGCTTAACCTATAGGCCTACATAAAAACAATAGCCTAAAACCATGTTTATTTACAATGTATTTTCTTTCATTGATAGCATGCCAATAGGGTGAGGAAAATGATGCGCGGTCTCTTTAGCCCTGAGACCATCAGGCAGGCAGGAGGTCGTTGAAGGCTTTATATATTATTATGATATTATGTCTAATAATACATTCGTTGAAAGTACACAGGCTGATCTACTATACGGAATTGGACCGAGGAGTGTTCTCATATGGAACTAGGCTGCACACGCCCGCCCGCGACAAGAGCTGAATTGTAGTCAGCTTTCCCCGCTGCGCGCAGGACGCGTGCGTCCCCCGCTGATCCGAGCGAGAACGCAGGCGGAATGTCGCTCCCCGTCTGAAACGGCCTTGACTCCTGGAATACCAAGGTCTTTCATATTGAAATTCTCTTGATGGTCTGGGGATGCGAGACGTGTTAAGGGAGTGCATCAGTCGTGAGCCTTGACAGTAGGCTACCAGCCTGCGCTGCGCTCAGAACAAAGTTGGATGAATGGATGGACTTTTTGGAATCCTGGAAAATGTTTATTGCGCTCTAAAATCATGAAAGCATAAATGTAAAAATACAGCAACAGAAGTAGTCTAGATGAGATGGTGGTTTAAATGAATGGCAACACATAAATTGAGACATAAATTGAGACTGGTGATAATGCTGATAATCTACAGTAGGGCCTACCTCTGGCTGAGTTCATGGTTACAGCCATTCCTCTCTTACACATGGGCCTATACAATACTTGCACAATCTACTTTGGACGTTAATCCATCCATCTATCAATCAAACTAGCGAATTCAATGGCCGGTCATGGCAAAGCACCCTCTAACGCAGGCTACCCCCCTCCCCACGATCCAGGGCTAGGAAACCGGTTCATCCAGTTTATTTGAATATAAAAGAATTTGGGGGGGGGGGGTTACAATAGTCTAGTCCAGGTTCGCTGGCGAGTGACGAGCTAGTCAGATGGCGCATGCATGTGTGGACATTGTAGGCCGATTCTGTAATCTGCAATGACTCTCCATGTTTTTCAGTTTTACCCTTTTCATCAATAAAACATCATTTTTACAACCATGTCTCATTGATTGGGAAGGCATTTAGAGCTGCCGGTCTATTAGCCTACATTCGGACTCAGAGGATGACATAACTGTTTATTGAGAAACAATTGGCTATATAAAGAAATACCACAATGCATGTAGTCTAGATATATTCCATTATGGTTATACACTTTATGGTAGACTGCCCTCTCGCTCGCTAAGCAGGCTACATTGTGGCTGTTTTGTTCATCGCCTATAGGCTACACATTAGAAAAATGTTTTTTTTTATATAGACCTAGAAGGAATCAGAATATGTGGACATTTAATTTTAGCCTATTTTAATACAATTCAAATTCTGCTTAGAGGGAATTATTTTCAACGGACATTATGACCTGAGCATAATTAATAATTATCTAAGTTAATATAGGCCTATGAGAACGCAACGCTTTTTACGATAGGCTAGGCCTATGCGTCTTGTGATTGTACTGTAGCCTAGGCTACAACTTAAGGCTTGCCCTATTGAATTCATTTTATAGCCTACTAGGCTACTCATTATTATCGAATTATCTAGTTGATATATGAATAAAACAATAAGCCGTTTTAATGGCTATGGGCTACTAGTTGTAGCTATATGATGCGCTCTGCTCTTATACGCACGGTTGAGGCGGCAGCTCAAATACACTTCGCACATATCCTCTGCTATAGCCTCTCACAGACAGCTAGGTGCACTTCATGCATTGGTAGAACGTTCTGTTCTTGCTGCAGCTTGTCTTCACCATGCAAGTATTTTTTGAGGGGTATTCTTCTGTGGACACTGCGAGGGGCGCCGCAGGTGGCTGTTTGGACGCCAGAGCGCGCAGCTCTTCAGCCAACTGGAGGATGTCGCGTCTGGGGAGGCTCTGTGTCTCTCCACCATTCCCCAGCGAGTCCAAGCTCCCTCAATGAATAATACTTATTTATAATAGCCTACATAGCGCGAAACTGTGCATTCCCTATAGCCGTTCATTGAACAGCTGGCGGCCGGTATAAATAAATAAAAACATACACGATATTTTGTTATTTGAATGATCTTGAATATATATATATATATTCAAGATCATTCAAATAACAAAATATTGTGTATGTTTTTTTCATTTATAATTTAACAATAGGGGGTGCAACAGAACACAATTTTAGGGAAAGTCATTGACAGGCGGACTTCAATGTTTTATTAAAATATAGTTATGTGCAAATTAAAACCCACAATCGTCCTATGGACCTTACCCCGATTTTGGAAATCAGATAAAGGCGTTCACAAGACCATTTCAATAATCGCATTATTACAATTATCGGTTGATGTCTCACTGTCAAACCTGCCGCGAAGCACAAGATAGTTAATGTCCGGATATGATTGGCAATGAGTGATCTTTACTCATGGCGACTATTTCAATTTTGTATGGATCCACACCTCCGATCAAGATTATTTTTTCTTTGTATCGTGCTGAAGCCATATAGCCTACTGCGCTCAGACTTGGCTACATTAGCTGGTGCCCTGTCTTCAAATTTACTTCCGGGGTTTACGAGTAGCCTACCAGTTGAATGCGTTCCAGAAACAAAACGCAAAACCCTCACGTTCACCATATCTTTACTAACAAATATATTTACAATACTGTTATTTTGCGCATTTGACTTAACAGACACCACGTCTTGACCCGACGTCAGTTGCCGAGATAGATAGGCTACTGTAGGCCTAGATATATTAAAGGGTGTTCGTAATAATTAAATTACATCGAGATGGAGAAAACATGGGTTTGAGAACAAGGTAATAATAACAATTAAACGTTATTTGTATAGCCCCTTTCATACAGATAAATTCAGCTCAAAGTGCTTTACAACAGAGCATTTAAATTAAAGAATGTGAAATTTAATGGTGCTTCATTCGTAGACTATAGGAGAAAAACACTGAGCCCAGCCTGCTAAATCTACTCAAAGACGCCACCTGGCGGTGGTGCATCACTAAAACGAAATAACACCCGTCTGAAATCCCACGAGATTTCCAACGGGATTTCCCTGCCAAATACCGCGAGGTGAAATGCTGCAGCATGTGACATTTCTAACTTCCCACATCTGTACTAGCCAGTACACAGAAATTCTAAAATATTAAATTCACAGGGTCTCATGCAGTCTCATGTCACGAAAACTATTTTTGGGGTCTTGCAAAGGCTAATTCATAAACTAATAGCAAGCAAAGGTGAATATTGAAGTATAGAAAATTCATTGAAATCTCATTGAGCTTTAAAAGTTAAATTACTAAAAAACTATTAAAAATCTCAAAAATCTGCATGGATCAATAATAATAATAATAATAATAATAAAGAAATAGTGGTAATATCACACGTTGGGCTAGCTTCTACAAGCTAGCCCACCTAATTAAATCAAATCACACAGTAATTGGGGATAAATCAGTAATGTCATGCATCATTCATCTTGCAAATTGATACACTGGCTTGGTTTGCTTAAATTAATGGGAACACGTTCAGAAGACTTTGTGTGTGTGTGTGTACGTGTGTGTGTGTGTGTGTGTGTGTGTGTAGCATAACTCTATAAGGAAGAAATACATTTCTATTCAAATATCTATAATTGAAATACATGATTGTAAACCATAATAGATGTAACCATCTGTGGTCAGAGACCCCATTTACACCTGGCATTAAAATGCATCTCATGTCCATATGTATCTAGATATGATTTAACCTGATTATAGCTCTATCTGGCTTAAACAACTGAACGCCACATTGGTTGAACATTGCTGTACAGCAGGGCTAGTCAATTACTTTTGTATGAGGGCCAACTTATTCAAATGTTAATTGTATGGGGGCCAAACTTTAAATAATTGTCGGATCTTAGCACATGAACATGAAAAACAACAATACCCTTAGTACAAGTAGCCTCAGTTCAATTGAAAATAAATTGTCTCAAGACAAAAACAAGTGCTCATTTTCCAGAGTTATGACATCTCACCTCTTGTTACATCTTTATCACTCAGAACTACACACTCGTTACATCTTTATCACTCAGAACTACACACTCGTTACATCTTTATTACTCAACTACACACTCGTTACATCTTTATCACTCAGAACTATACACTCGTTACATCTTTATCACTCACAACAACACTCGTTACATCTCACTCAGAACTACACACTCGTTACATCTTTATCACTCACAACTACACACTCGTTACATCTTTATTACTCAGAACTACACACTCGTTACATCTTCATCACTCAGAACTACACACTCGTTACATCTTCATCACTCACACCTACACACTCGTTACATCTTTATCACTCAACTACACACTCGTTACATCTTTATCACTCAGAACTACACACTGTCTCCATTTTCAAAGACAATAGACATCAGACAACAACAAATCAGATTGCATTACTTAGACATCTGTGTGCTCTACTAAGCAGTGCATTTCACGTCGGCTACAACTCTCAACACTGGCTACAACTCAACAAAGTCAGGCTCATATGGAGTGAGGGTAATACGCAGACACTGGTGGAGGTGGGCACTTGTAAGGGAGGCACTTGTAAGGGAGGCACGTGTGTTTGTTTTTATTGCATTCGTATGTGAGAAGCTTGACTCGCAGGTAGACGTTGTACCAAACATAGTAAGTAGAAAAAGGGCCAACCTTCTGGTGTTTGGGAACGGGACCTGGTTAAGTGTCACCCAAAACTGCTCACATGACAAAAATCTAAACTCCTGCTTTAAGTCAGATGATGCTTAAGCATGTGGATCAGTTCTTACTGCAGGGAGCCCTCATCCAGTGATGGGAGCACCTGCTTGGAAAAACGTGTCCATGCGTTTATCTTCAGTAGACTCCACTACTGTAACAGTGTGTTTACAGGTCTCTCTAAAGAATCAATCAGACAGCTGCAGCTGATTCAGAACGCTGCTGCTTGAGTCCTCACTAAGACCAAGAAAGTGGACCACATCACTCCAGTTCTGAGGTCCTTACACTGGCTTCCTGTCTGTCAAAGAATTGACTTTAAAATACTGCTGTTGGTTTATAAAGCACTGAAGAGTTTTATACCAAAATATATTTCTGATCTGCTGCTACATTATGAACCATCCAGACCTCTCAGGTCGTCTGGCACAGGTCTGCTTTCTGTCCCCAGAGTTGAAAAAAACAAAACATGGAGAAGCAGTGTTCAGTTTTTATTTTCCACATATCTGGAAGAAACTTCCAGAAAACTGCAGGTCTGCTGCAACTCTCACTTCTTTAAATCAAGACTGAAGACTTTTCTATTTGCCGCTGCTTTTTATGAAATCAAATAATTATCAAATCAAACTTTATTTGTATAGCACATTTCATACACAGAGGCAACACAATGCGTTATTCATTCATACACTTCACTGTAACTTTCATTCCTGTATTTTATTTTTTCCTGCATTTCGTTTTAAATATCCCTTTTTTGCCTTTCGTTTTATATGACCTTTTATGTGTTGCACTTTGTCTTGATGCTTTGAATGTCTCATGTAACAACAAATTGCCTTGTTGCTGAAATGTGCTATACAAATAAACTTGCCTTGCCTTGTTTTGTGTTCAATGTGGTCACAATGCATCCCTGACCACCTCCGGAGGTGGTTTGGCTGATCAGATCACAATCCATCTTAAAACCATTTTGGGTGCATTTACACCTGTACTTTCATGTGGTTTAGCACCATCAGATTGATCTGATCACCCAAAACACATTTCATGCCAGGTGTAAAGGGGGTCATACTAATCAGTGAGCAGTACCTTTTATGAAGGATAATTCAGCTAATTAAGTAACAAATGGGCAGCTGATTGGATGAAGTGATGATAATACACCGTCCTGTCAGACTGTATTCATGGAGCTGTGGCCCTGGTCATCCCTATAACTTAAAGACTTTGGAGCTCTTTCCTTCTCTCTCTCTCCCTCCAGACCTCTGCTGAAGGGGGGAGAATGCTCTCTCCTTCTCTCTCTCTCCCTCCATACCTCCAGCCCTCTGCTGAAGGGGGGAGTATTCTCTCTCTCTCCCTCTATACCTCCAGACCTCTGCTGAAGGGGGGAGAATGCTCTCTCATTCTCTCTCTCTCCCTCCATACCTCCAGCCCTCTGCTAAAGGGGGGAGAATGCTCTCTCCTTCTCTCTCTCTCCCTCCATACCTCCAGACCTCTGCTGAAGGGGGGAGAATTCTCTCTCTCTCCCTCCATACCTCCAGCCCTCTGCTGAAGGGGGGAGAATGCTCTCTCCTTCTCTCTCTCTCCCTCCATACCTCCAGCCCTCTGCTGAAGCGGGGAGAATGCTCTCTCCTTCTCTCTCTCTCCCTCCAGCCCTCTTCTGAAGGGGGGAGAATGCTCTCTCCTTCTCTCGCTTGGAAGCCCTGGGTTGTTACGCTGACCCTCCCCGGCTCCGTTCCCGAGCCGGGGCACCATCTCGGGGTTGAGGACGCAGCCCCTCAGCCTTCTCTTCCATTCCCCCATTGGAACACAGTCATTGAGACTCTGCCCAATTTAGAACCCGCCGATACGTGTTCGAAATAGTACAGACCGACTCTCAGATTTACCTGGAGCCCAAAAAAATCCCGGGAAGAGGCAGCCCGGGATTCCCGGGTGAGGTCCCGGGGAGACGATTCTCTCCCGCCTATGGGGATTAAAGCGGTGCTTTATTTTCTGTGGTGCGTTTCGTCCCATATGTCGTTCTGTGGGTCCCCTCCACCGGGGACTGACAATTTCTCAGCCGAGGCTGGACTTTGCCATTTTTCCGGCCGAGTTTGGACTTTGCCATTTTTCCGTCCGAGGCTGGACTTTTTCCGACTGTCTTCATGGGCCTGTCCCTGGTCACGTTGCATTATTACACTGTTAATAACACAGTCCATCGCTGTAGGAGATCTGGCCTGCACAGCTGGGGCTGGTGATAAAGGAGGCAGGCTGAATCAGGGGAGAGGAGCTTTCCTGCGCTGTGTAACAGTATCATCTCCATCTCCCACCAAAGGGAAGCAGAGAGAGCGTGGAAACAGGGGGAGTCTAATTAAGGCCATGACGGATCAGGCTAGGTTTGCATGTTCCCCTGAGCCTTGAACAGCCCTCATACAACACGTTGTTGGATTACATGGCTAAGACAAGAGAATCTTCATTATCACTGGTAGATTCAACACTTCCTCCCCTTGCTGTAATGTGCTCTCCATGCCAGAGCCCACCCTAGTCACACGCCATGGGATAGCAAACATGGCTTCCAACACGCAAATACACTGACTCTGCCATCACGGCACTGTAAGAGGATAAGGTTGGCAAAGTTCAGAATATGTTGTGGTCAAACCTGATGGTTCAGCAGCCATCATCACGATGACACTAACCATATTTTCACACTATTTACACGAGGGTGGACCCACAGAGTCTGGTGTTGTCCTTATGTCAGGTAATACATTGAAGACAAGGTGTGATGTTTTTGCTTTCAGAGTTTCTCTAGCAGTTTCCCTTGTTGAGGATAATTAAGAAGCTGCACATCTCACTACGCTGCAGTGAGTTGAGTACTACAGTAAGGCTGAGTACTACAGTAAGGGTGGGTAATACAGTAAGGGTGAGTACTACAGTAAGGTTGAGTACTACTGTAAGGGTGAGTACTACTGTAAGGGTGAGTACTACAGTAAGGGTGGGTACTACAGTAAGGGTGAGTACTACAGTAAGGGTGAGTACAACAGTAGAGTACTACAGTAAGGGTGAGTACTACAGTAAGGATGAGTACTACAGTAAGGCTGAGTACTACAGTAGAGTACTACAGTAAGGGTGAGTACTACAGTAAGGGTGAGTACTACAGTAAGGCTGAGTACTACAGTAGAGTACTACAGTAAGGGTGAGTACTACAGTAAGGCTGGGTATTACAGTAGAGTACTACAGTAAGGGTGAGTACTACAGTAGAGTACTACAGTAAGGGTGAGTACTACAGTAAGGCTGGGTACTACAGTAAGGCTGAGTACTACAGTAGAGTACTACAGTAAGGGTGAGTACTACAGTAAGGGTGAGTACTACAGTAAGGCTGGGTACTACAGTAAGGCTGAGTACTACAGTAGAGTACTACAGTAAGGGTGAGTACTACAGTAAGGGTGAGTACTACAGTAAGGCTGGGTACTACAGTGAAGGTGAGTACTACAGTAAGGCTGAGTACTACAGTAAGGGTGAGTACTACAGTAAGGATGAGTACTACAGTAAGGCTGGGTACTACAGTAAGGGTGAGTACTACAGTAGAGTACTACAGTAAGGCTGAGTACTACAGTAAGGGTGAGTACTACAGTAAGGCTGGGTACTACAGTAAGGGTGAGTACTACAGTAAGGGTGAGTACTACAGTAAGGGTGGATACAGGAACATCCAGCCATCTGGCTTAATGGAGGAGGGATGTCTGGGAAAAAATACATGTTCATCAAAGCGACTGGCTCATTGTGTGTCTCCGGACAGTCATCCCTGCATGGATTCATTATTCTGCAGGAAATGGGCTCATTTCCCAGTGAAAAGCTCTGGTAAATTAGGTGTTATCTCTCAGTTCAACAGACACTAAATAAATAGAAGCAAACAAATGTGGTACGGCGAGGATTTAGACGGGAGCGCGGGAGCCAGCCTATCGGTGTCATCTAGCGCACAGCGCGCCTGTCAGACCGCGGCGTACCTGTCTCTCGGGGGGCAGGGCCACAGATGTGGCGGCGACTGCCATGGTAATTCGCCGTGCCATTGTGCTGCACTTCATTGTGTTCCATGAATGTCTCATCTGGGGTCACCCCCCTCACTCCACCCCCCTCCTCCAGCTGAAGCGCACAGGCCTGCCCGGACCAACAATGGTGAGAGGAGATTGACGATAACCAAAAGAATAAGTGTGTTAAATAGCAGAGGTTTTCATGAAAGCGGGACATTTCAATAACTGTCACAATTCTGGTGGCACATCAGATGTGTGTCTTTGTTAGATTTTCTCAGTCTTTGTTTCCAGGCGGTTTCCTTGTATCTGTCTGATAAAAACAGGGGATGGCATACTGCATACTTTCAATTGCTCATCCCGCCTTGGCGAGGTTGTTTTCCTGACACTAGTCTGGCAGGCTGCAGAACTATGGCAGATTGTAGTTGAGATGTAATTCCCAGATGGGACACTTTCTTCAAAATGCGTCCACTTCCTCCCAAACACATGCTGAATGGGATCCATCTCTGAGCTTTTCTGCTTACACCTGCAGGTTTTATGCATTAAGTAAAGACACAATCATCAGTTCCATGGTGTAAAATGGCTGTTACGACTGATAATATTAATAATATAATAAAATAATATCTCCAACTTTACATCTCCAAACCTGTCTGACCTAAACCAGAGGAGAGCATCTCCAAACCCAAACCTCTCCCCCCTGAACCAGAGAGCATCTCCAAACCTGTCCCCCCTGAACCAGAGGAGAGCATCTCCAAACCTGAACCAGAGGAGAGCATCTCCAAACCTGTCCCCCCTGAACCAGAGGAGAGCATCTCCAAACCTGAACCAGAGGAGAGCATCTCCAAACCTGTCCCCCCTGAACCAGAGGAGAGCATTGTAATGGAATTACTGTTCTAGTAAAAAGGATTTACCAAGATTCGCTCAAAAGGTTAAGTCTGGTTTATTGTGAAAACATACGAGCGCAAGGACTTTCTGGACAACGCAGCAGAGTGGTTTATCCAGACAAGTCCCGGCTCTGGGTTTTGCTGTGCCTTATATGCAATCAAAACACAGGTACGGTGCTTCCAGGATGTGATTGGCTACTCCATTGTACGTCATATGAAATGGCAGGCGTGGCCAAGAGTACAGACATGTGACATGAGAAAAAGGCGGCAATTGGGGACAAAGGATGGTTATTCTGTTGTAGACAGATTCAAAGTGTATGGCCTCCTGGAGGCCATTTTGTATGTTAGCACAGCTATGTGAATATTTTGGGGAGGTGATGAATTACAAAAGGAGAGAGAACAAAGGTTTAAGGTGTTTGGATGTAAATTCCTCAACAATCCCCCATTTGTGCCTGAACAGGTACACAAAAATAAAATATAAAATCCAAACACAAAGTGTAAACATTCAGCTATGCTATACATGTGGAAAGGAAATAATCTCTCCACCAGGTGGAGCAAAAACATTTTTTTTATTTTTTTATTTTATTGTGAAATATTTAACAAAAAAATAGATTATTTGTGACCGCCGCTGGTGATTTGGTCCTCAACTAGGCATTTTCATTTTTCAGTTTTTTACAGATTATGAAAGTGCAGATTGTAAATTTCAAATGAGGTCTCATACATTGAAATCTGAACATATTAGAAGAAGATATGCTTATTTGAATGCTAGTACTGCCAAATCAACTTAGCTGAGAAATCGCCCTCCAAAGATCTCCAACATTTTCACACCTCTGACTGCCAGGTAATGGGCGTGAACAATAGCCTGGTAACCGCACCCCCAGCCACTCCCCCACTGGACGATCTGTCATTATCTGTCAGAGTGGCTGTCAACTTGGGGTATTACCTGAGAGTGGGGTGCTCTCTCACTGATTACCCCACACTCTTTGAGTCAGTATTAATCTTGTGTTGTGAATGCAGTTAAGAACAATATAAGATGAAGTTCAAATTTAACGTTCTTTATTGTCAAATACATGATATACATTACAAGCATAAGTAGTAAAGTGTACAAAAAAAGGCAACAGTCTAAGTGTTAAAGTGTACAGTCAGTTGTATAGACAAGGTGCATAGTGTTCAATGTGATCAAGTGCACAACAAAGTAATAACAAGGTGCATAGTGTTCATTGTGATCAAGTGCACAGCAAAGTAATAACAAGGTGCATAGTGTTCATTGTGATCAAGTGTACAACAAAGTAATAACAGTCCCCAGCTCAATACTCAAGGTAATAACAGTACTCGGCTCAGTATTCAATATTCGAACAATGCAGTCTGTGCAAGTGTGCGCAAGTCTGTGCAAGAGAACACGCAATGCTTCAGTATACAAACAGGAAAAGGCTGTGGCCTTTCTCCTGCAGTGCTGTCCATCCTGATGATCTGCAGTGAATCTACAAGCGGACAGTCTTGTTCTGAGCTGCTGTGGAGTTTGGCGGGGGACATGTGATGTCTCGTCCCTCATCAGAACAGAACTCTCTGATCTTGTTAAAGAGATATGTCTGTCTGGCCATGTCCAGTCCGGGTGGGGCTTGCACAGGAAGACCTTCTCTGGGGGGCAGGACATCAGGCTTGCGCAGCAGCTGAAACTCGACTGCTGGTGCATCACGGTGTTCTCTGGCCACAACCATGCCAGGTCTCTCTGCATCAAAACTGCAATAGAATAGAAGGAAGAAAGTACATTAAACTATTGCCCACAGTACTGGCACTCCATATACATAAAATAGTACCAGAAAGTGTTCATTAAATAGACTAGCTAATGCATGATAATTACCTGAAGTGCTGGTAACTCGAAATCTGTGGGAGTGCCCGGAAGTAGGGTTTCAGATGCTCTTGCCAGTTGTAGCATTTGCATGTCCAAGCGCATGGGGGTCTGCACTTGTCCACCATTCTCCTGGTAGTCTTGGGCTATGGCCTGGAGCTTGTTCTTGCTCATGCTGTAACCAAAACAAAAAACAAGGTGTCAGACTAACATACCTCTCATGCTCTCTCATTCTGTTTCTCTCTGTAATAGCTACCTAGCTAGCTAGCTAGCTAGATATTAGCTGCCTCGCTGGCTAGTTTAGGAACACAGGGCTAGCTCAGCTAACTAGCATGTTAGCTAACGTTAGCTAGCTAGATATTAGCTGCCTCGCTGGGTAGTTTAGGAACAAAGGGCTAGCTCAGCTAACTAGCATGTTAGCTAACGTTAGCTAGCTAGATATTAGCTGCCTAGCTGGGTAGTTTAGGAACACAGGGCTAGCTCAGCTAACTAGCATGTTAGCTAACGTTAGCTAGCTAGATATTAGCTGCCTCGCTGGGTAGTTTAGGAACACAGGGCTAGCTCAGCTAACTAGCATGTTAGCTAACGTTAGCTAGCTAGATATTAGCTGCCTCGCTGGGTAGTTTAGGAACACAGGGCTAGCTCAGCTAACTAGCATGTTAGCTAACGTTAGCTAGCTAGATATTAGCTGCCTCGCTGGGAAGTTTAGGAACACAGGGCTAGCTCAGCTAACTAGCATGTTAGCTAACGTTAGCTAGCTAGCCTTTGTTAGTTAGTGCTAGATTTGTTATGCTAGCTAGACTCAGTCACTTGTTTAGAAATGAGCTACTGCTAAACGACTAACGTAAATGTAAACAGCACAGATAGTATAAAGATAGCTTACTCGAAGCATTGTCCTCTTCTTCACTACCACATTCCGAGTTTGTACCATCGTCAACATCCATGTAGTCCTTTAGGTACGAATCCATAAGTTCTCCATTGTCGAATCGTCGAGCGGCGTTGAGCAGATCTTTGTTCAGAGCTTTCGCAAAAGCTGTAGCATCCATGGTTAAACGTGGAACTGAATGTAAACAAACAAAGCGTGCTGTTCTTATGGGCAGGGTGGGGGCGGAGAACCCGGAAGCAATAGCCAATGAAAACAAATCATGCTAATCGATCTGCCCGCCCCCAAACCCGGCTCGAAATCAGCTAAAAACGAGCTTAGTTTGCAGACTAATTAAACGTATTTCGTGAACCTAAAACTGTTGTCTGTTATAGTAAGTAGGTTCTTCACAACTTCAACTTTGGTAATACGCAAAAAAACAAAAAACGAAAAAAAAAGTTTTTTTAGCTATTTTGCCCTCTAGCGCATTTCGGGGTTTGCCGAGTTGCGGACCAAATCACCAGCCGCTGTCACATTTTCTTTCCACGTGCAAAATCACGCACCAAAACCCCTTGTTTGAACAAGGCAAAAATATGAATGGTTACCAGTGTAAGAAGGGCAAAAAACCTCTTGGTCAATTTAGAGGAAAAACCCAAACTTATTTATCAACTCATGTTTCAACCATTTTAACTCTTGTAAAAAAAATATGATATTTTTTCAAGATAATTTCAAAGTTCATTCACTCTTGTTGTGAATAATCGCATGTAATTTCCTCTGGATCATAGCTTCCATGTTTGCGTCTCTGAATGTTTAATGTAGGTTCCAGTGTGTGCGGTTAAAGGTGCAGTCATTGCTGTTGAGATTGTCCACGTTGTCATACCACAACCACGAGAAGGAGGTGACCGGCAAGGTCAGTCTCCGATTGCTCATCAGAGGAGAGGACAGTGTGGCGGTGACCGTCAAGGTCACTCTCCGATTGCTCATCAGAGGAGAGGACAGTGTGGCGGTGACCGCTTTGCCCTTGAGATATCTGGTTCGGCTGCATGGACCGTCCTCTCAGCTACTTTTGACAGCTATTCCACACAGGCCAGAATGCCCTGGTCCTGATTGTTCCATCTTTGACGGGTAGGTTCACCCCGCTATCTACTTCTCTTCCATGTTTTCTGGCCTGTTCTCAGGCTGCTCCTCTGCTCCTTGGTTTGGGACGCAACGGCGTCGAAGTTCTCTCAGCTACTCTGGCAGCCGTCTGCGTGGTGAGTTGAATCTGGTACGGCCCCAGGTCGCGGATCAGGACCCAACGGCCTGGTTGGAGATGATAAGAAGAAACCCTCTCTGGCGTCCGGAATGGTCACCTTTCCTTAGTGGGGACTTCATACGGGGAGCAGGTCGGCAATGTCTTTGAGAGACATGGGAGGAGAGACCTGTCAATCCACAGATGAGAGAGACAACAGAGACAAAACAGAAGAGCAAAAGGAGAGTCCTCTGGTCTGGTCTCCCTGTTCCCCTCTGAGTCCTCTGGTCTGGTCTGGTCTCCCTGTTCCCCTCTTTGGTCAGGAACGGTTATCAGCAGTCTGTTGAAGATACTCAGAAACATTGTTAAGTGCAAGCCACATTCTATCATCCCCTCTTCCTGGCAGGAGATGATCCTGCTTTGGGGAAAAATTGTGTTATTCAGTCAGGAAAACTTAAACAGGGTGTCTGTTCAAGTGTCATTAGAGCCAGTCGGGCTCGTCAGTCTATGTAGTTTGTCAGTGGGGATCTAGCTTTTGTCCATTTACCGAATCGGACAGTAGCAGGGATCTAGGCTCTGCAGTAGCCTACAGTGACATCAGGGGCAGTGTAAGAATTACTTTAACACGCCCAGTCCCCAGTCATGATCAAGGCAATTGGATTTTGCTCTTAGAATTTCTCTCGCGATTTTATGAAATAAAAATAAAAAGATTCTCATCTCAACAAAACAACACCCCCCTAAGGGTGAAAACAAATTCCCTGAAGTCAGGATAAAACAGAGATGGGGAAAAAAAAAAATGCATCACTCAAATAAAATAACACTAAAAATGAACTCGCTTCATTTACAATTAACAAAACATCAATTATCAATTAATCAAAAAATCAATCAAAGCTTTATTTGTATAGCTAATTATTAAATATGGTATATCTAAAACTTCCCTCTTCTGCATTTGAGGACAGAGTATTGGGCACGCTTCGGACAAAATGGTCTCTTCCCTATGTCATACTTATCTGTCGTTCACGGTGAGTCGGTGACATGGCGTTGGCCCTGCATCCCACGAACCACAGGTCGCCCATCTGTAGAGAAGCAGGCCGGTAACCTCCATCTCCACCTCCGGTCCTGTGCCCGTCTCCTGGTTCGGCATTCACCCATCACTCCCGGAACGACAGTTGTCTGTAAAAACACTCAGAAAAACACTCAGGCCCGATGAATGTGCCTCAAACTATAAACATGAGATATTTAACATAACCATTTAAAAATATATAATTGGGTTAGGAGATGCTGTATTCAGATTAAGACACTGTCAAACATTATTTATCCTCCCACCATCATGCACAAACCTTACGTCCTCAGCTACATCTGTCTTCTCCTGTTTATTTACCTTAAAAAAATGGCTCTATCTTGGCTAGTTAAAATCTCCCTTGTAGGTTGTTCAAGGGAACTCCAGCAGGTGGCGCTCGACCCCAAGTCTGAGGCTCTAGCCAATTCTTCCTTCCTGACCTGTTCTTGTTCGGTGTAATACCTCGTAGAAAGGGGCTCGCTTAACTCGTATTGTAGAGGGGAGAGAGAAGGGACGTGGCTAATGGCGGGAGCATGAAAAGGGGGAAGAACAGCCTGATTGGGTGGTGTGAGCACGGAGCAACGAGTCGAGGGGGAAAAATCTAATTTTAAATCAGAGTTATTCTGCTGGGGAAATGGCAGAGAGACCGTCTGCTGAACCTCCTTATCTTTCCTTCCTGACCTAAAAAACCCCTCTCGTGCTACTCTCTCCCAAATCTTAAAAGCAGACCAGTCTATAGAATTAACAGGCTTTTCCCTTAACCTAGACATCTCAAACACCTCTAGCTGAGCCCGAATCTTAGCTAAAAATTTAACACTAAGTGTCACATGGGTATGTAAGAAATTGAAAATGCTTAAGCGCATAACGAAATCTGCCAACAAAAGCTCACAATAATGCTTCAGCGCAACAATCTCATCAGGGCTAGACAAATTGCAAGCTAGCAGTTGAATCCCTAATAAACACGACGCAGCCTAAAACCCCAAAACAGCAATGAAAGGAAACCTTATAGTTAACTCACGGCAGGAAAGAATACAATTTCGAAAGAAACAAAGACACATTAAACCGCTAAGAAACTCACCCAGCAACTGGTCCTTTGTTCTCCCTCTGGCTCGATGGCGGATCACGGGAGAGCGGAGTGGTGTTTTCTGCGTCTCCCAGGCGACCAGCTACTAGATTCTAGCAGTTAGGATTTAACAGTCGAAACAGTGTACAAAATACTTACAATACTTTACCTGGATAAAAGGCGCGCTTAACAAACAATACAAGGCAAGAGCCGAAGCTCAAACAGTAAACAACAAAACGAACAACCCCGTGCAGGGACACAGAACACAAAAGACGAACAAAGGCCCACGTTACAACAAGCAAAAACCATATGCCTGCCTGCCCGGCTGAACCACCAGCCTCTTGGTTGGAAGCTACCCAACCACCCGGGATAAAGGGGAAAACGTTTCTTCAAGAAACGCGGATGGACTACTACCAAACCACTCCCAGTAGCTACCTTCGCTTAGAAAAACATTCAACGGTACAACCTTCGCTGAGAAAAACATTCAACGGTTCAACCTTCGCTGAGAAAAACATTCAACGGTACAACCTTCGCTGAAAAAACATTCAACGGTACAACCTTCGCTGAGAAAAACATTCAACGGTACAACTCCCGCGACCGGCCAAAGGGAAGCCCGTTCTGTGCAAACATTGGCGTATTAACTCAAAACCGTTCTAAACTGCAACCGATAAACAACCTTAACTGTACATCAACTGCAGGGGAACAAATCACGAGACCAAAAATCACACTTCTTCTGAAAGGCATATACCCTAGTAACGAAACAAGGACGAAGTCAAAGAACAATACAATATAATATATCTATTGTTGAGTCACAACTCCTTAGATAGTTACTAAACCCACCCCGGGGGTTTCTGTTTTCAATAATCTAGACCAACACAATCTGAAACGAAACCAAGGCAAATACCAAGCATAAAAGGATTCGTTTTTCAACGTACCGTGAGTTTAGCCGAGTGAAACCAACGAGGCGGACTTCTCCGAACCAATGCAATAGGCGCAAAGAGAGAAGATTTTCCAGAGCTCGCTACTGCTCCGCACGTCTGGCTTCCTTCGTTGTTCACTCCAGGCGAACCTCACAGCAGCCGATCCCGTCCCGAGTCGCCAAATTGTAATGGAATTACTGTTCTAGTAAAAAGGATTTACCAAGATTCGCTCAAAAGGTTAAGTCTGGTTTATTGTGAAAACATACGAGCGCAAGGACTTTCTGGACAACGCAGCAGAGTGGTTTATCCAGACAAGTCCCGGCTCTGGGTTTTGCTGTGCCTTATATGCAATCAAAACACAGGTACGGTGCTTCCAGGATGTGATTGGCTACTCCATTGTACGTCATATGAAATGGCAGGCGTGGCCAAGAGTACAGACATGAGAAAAAGGCGGCAATTGGGGACAAAGGATGGTTATTCTGTTGTAGACAGATTCAAAGTGTATGGCCTCCTGGAGGCCATTTTGTATGTTAGCACAGCTATGTGATTATTTGGGGGAGGTGATGAATTACAAAAGGAGAGAGAGAACAAAGGTTTAAGGTGTTTGGATGTAAATTCCTCAACAGCATCTCCAAACCTGTCCCCCCTGAACCAGAGGAGAGCATCTCCAAACCTGTCCCCCCTGAACCAGAGGAGAGCATCTCCAAACCTGAACCAGAGGAGAGCATCTCCAAACCTGAACCAGAGGAGAGCATCTCCAAACCTGTCCCCCCTGAACCAGAGGAGAGCATCTCCAAACCTGAACCAGAGGAGAGCATCTCCAAACCTGAACCAGAGGAGAGCATCTCCAAACCTGAACCAGAGGAGAGCATCTCCAAACCTGAACAAGAGGAGAGCATCTCCAAACCTGTCCCCCCTGAACCAGAGGAGAGCAGAGGGCATCTTCACCCGGGTCCTGACTTTGTGAAAGTTCCCTCTGAGGGGAAGCCAGGAGGAGCTGGGAGGAGCTAGGAGGAGCTGGGAGGAGCTAGGAGCTAGGGGAGGTGGGAGGAGCTAGGGGGAGGAGCTGGGAGGAGCTAGGAGCAGCTAGGAGGAGGTGGGAGGAACTAGGATGAGCTGGGAGGAGCTAGGGGGAGGTGGGAGGAGCTAGGAGGAGCTGGGAGGAGCTAGGAGGAGGGGGAGGAGCTAGGGGAGGGGGGAGGAGTTAGGAGGAGCTGGGAGGAGCTAGGAGGAGGTGGGAGGAGCTGGGAGCAGCTAGGAAGAGGTGGGAGGAGGTGGGAGGAGCTGGGAGCAGCTAGGAGGAGGTGGGAGGAGCTAGGAGGAGCTGGGAGGAGCTAGGGGGAGGTGGGAGGAGGTGGGAGGAGCTAGGAGGAGGTGGGAAGAGCTAGGGGGAGGTGGGAGGAGCTAGGAGGAGCTGGGAGGAGCTAGGAGGAGGTGGGAGGAGCTGGGAGCAGCTAGGAAGAGGTGGGAGGAGCTAGGAGGAGCTGGGAGGAGCTAGGGGGAGGTGGGAGGAGCTAGGAGGAGGTGGAAGGAGCTAGGAGGAGGTGAGAAGAGCTAGGGGGAGGTGGGAGGAGCTAGGAGGAGCTGGGAGGAGCTAGGAGGAGGTGGGAGGAGCTGGGAGCAGCTAGGAAGAGGTGGGAGGAGCTGGGAGGAGCTAGGAGGAGCTGGGAGGAGCTAGGGGGAGGTGGGAGGAGCTAGGAGGACCTGGGAGGAGCTAGGGGGAGCTGGGAGGAGCTAGGAGGAGCTAGGAGGAGGTGGGAGGAGCTGGGAGGAGCTAGGGGGAGGTGGGAGGAGCTAGCAGGAGCTGGGAGGAGCTAGGAGGAGGTGGGAGGAGCTAGGAGATGCTGGGAGGAGCTAGGAGGAGGTGGGAGGAGCTAGAAGGAGCTGGGAGGAGCTAGGATGAGGTGGGAGGAGCTAGGAGGAGCTGGGAGGAGGCGGTGTGTTTGGACGGCGCTGGCCCTTCTGACCCCCCCATCGCCAGGCCGTCGGGGCGGCCCGTCCTCCTCTCGTCTCAGGCTCGTCTTCATCAGGATAAACCCTCCCCTGACAGCGACCCCAGATGAAAGCGGCCAGCGCAAAGCCCTCGCCGAGTTCAGACAGAGTTCCTGCCCGTTCACATGTGAACCGACCCCGCCCACTCACCCCGCCCCTCCACACCTAAACCCCCTCCCCCCCCAACCCCCCTCCATCCAGGCCCAAAAGAGGGGAGATTGGACCGGGACAGGTGGGGGTCTGGCGTGGGGGGGTCGGTGGGAGGAGAGATGGAGAAAAGTTCCTGCGCTTTCATTAGAACTTTGTGGTTGATCCCTCGAGGGCCTGGGAGAGAGCAGAACACTCCGGGACTGACGTCTCTAATCTCCCAGACTGCCCCTCCGTCTGCGTGGATCTCTGCCTCTCCTTTTGTTCTTTAAGCTGGAGATTCTCTCGTTCCTACAACTCTATCTGGACGGGCGGACTAATGAGTCTGGCTCTGGGAGTGGAGGGAGGTGGTTTGCCCACAGGCTGGAAATGGGATGTAACCAGGCCTTAGTCAGCTCCCATTTCAAGCCTCTGTGGGCAAACCCAGGTGGGGCCACTGTGGAAACCGTGGACAAACCCAAATGGGACCCATTTTGTCAGCCTGCCTGGCACCCATGTGGGCCCCACCTGTCAACGCTGGCTGGGTAGGCCCAGGAACCAGAGAGGTGTAGCAGCTACCGCCGTCACGGATCAGGGTCAACAGTTCAAAGTCCTCCAAGGGGACAGGAGGGTAGAAGACGTGTCTCTGTCCCTCCGGCCGAGTGAAGACATGTAACATGTATATTGGAGCTGGCTGTCCGAGGTCACTCCATCCCAGAAGCCTTAGTGGGTTCAGACCCCGTGTAACGTGACTTTGATCAGCCATGTTTGTTTGTGATAGTGATGAGGAAGAGATGAGGCAAACTGCTTTTATGCGTGGATACGTTCATGGGTCTCGTCATCTCCTTCTCCTCTCTGTCCTACCCGAGTGCCAGGGAGCGCACAGCACATTGCGCCAGCCATCCAACAACAGTTTCAACGTTTTTAAAGCTTTCATCTCTCCTGCTCTTGTCGGGTCAGTAGTTAAGGGTGGTAGTAGCTCAGTAAATGGAGTGATTGAACAGCAGATCATTAGCCAGACCCAGGACGTGGTGGCTACCCAGCACTCCTCCTCAGGTGACTCCATGCTTGCTGAAGGGAACGGCCTCCTCTTCTCTGGTGCAGCATTAGACCATGAATCATTGGTATTCTTTTGGAAGTCTCACTCTCAGTAATGCATATTATCCATGCAGCATTCATCACCATATGGAGACGCAATGAATCCAGAACCCCCTCCCTTGCTGTGTTTCTCTCTCTCTCCTCTGTCTATTTCTCTCTCCCTCTTTCTCTATTTCTCTCTCCTCCTCTCTCCCCAACTCTCTCTCCCTCCGTCTCTCTCCTCCTCTCTTCCCAACTCTCTCCCTCCCTCTCTCTCCCTCCGTCTCCCTCCCTCCCTCCCCCTCTCTCTCTCTCCCCCCCCTCTCTTTCTCTCTGGCGGTTATTCTTTGTGGATGCAGCCAGCTGATGTATTATAAATGTGTCTCTCTATTACAGATCTGTTTATTACAGTAGGTTGTTTTGCTCCGGGTTTGTTTAGCCGACAGAGGCCTCTGCGAGAGAGCCGGACCTGAAGAGGATGCTGGGACACCTGTGTGAATACATTAGGCCCTCCTCATTTCCATGAACCCCCCCCCCCCCTCGCTGTGCTGGCCGCCACACAGCCCTCCGAGCTCAGTAAGCACCTGAAAGCAATCAGACAAACGGCAGGCTAGTCTGCCCCCTCCCCCCCCCCCCCCCCCACCTACCCCGCCCTTTTACACACCGGCTATAAAACAAACTCACACTCCTACTCCTCCTCCTGGCACAAGCGTCCCCCTCATCTGTCATGTAATCCCTCTGATATATGAACACATATGTTCACCGTGGATCTCGACATTTCTCCATCTGCTACGCAGACGGTTGATATTCAGATATGGCCTGACGGGTCCAGCGATGTTCACTCACGTACTCACTGACCCAACCAGTGGGGATTTGGATTTACAATCAAAAGATTCCTTTCACTTTGTCAAACATGGTTCATCAGAATCACTGAGCGTCTTCTTGAGCTTTCAGGAGAATGAGGAGAGCAGGTCGGGAGGATGAGGAGAGGAAGGTGAGCAGGTCAGGAGGATGAGGAGAGGAGGTCAGGAGGATGAGGAGAACAGGTCAGGAGGATGAGGAGAGCAGGTCGGGAGGATGAGGAGAGGAGGTCAGGAGGATGAGGAGAGGAGGTCAGGAGGATGAGGAGAGCAGGTCAGGAGGATGAGGAGAGCAGGTCGGGAGGATGAGGAGAGGAGGTCAGGAGGATGAGGAGAGGAGGTCGGGAGGATGAGGAGAGGAGGTCGGGAGGATGAGGAGAGCAGGTCGGGAGGATGAGGAGAGGAAGGAGAGCAGGTCAGGAGGATGGAGAGCAGGTCGGGAGGATGAGGAGAGGAGGTCAGGAGGATGAGGAGAGGAGGTCGGGAGGATGAGGAGAGGAAGGAGAGCAGGTCAGGAGGATGAGGAGAGGAGGTCGGGAGGATGAGGAGAGGAAGGAGAGCAGGTCAGGAGGATGAGGAGAGGAAGGAGAGCAGGTCAGGAGGATGAGGAGAGGAAGGAGAGCAGGTCAGGAGGATGAGGAGAGCAGGTCGGGAGGATGAGGAGAGGAAGGAGAGCAGGTCAGGAGGATGGAGAGCAGGTCGGGAGGATGAGGAGAGGAGGTCAGGAGGATGAGGAGAGGAGGTCGGGAGGATGAGGAGAGGAAGGAGAGCAGGTCAGGAGGATGAGGAGAGGAGGTCGGGAGGATGAGGAGAGGAAGGAGAGCAGGTCAGGAGGATGAGGAGAGGAAGGAGAGCAGGTCAGGAGGATGAGGAGAGCAGGTCAGGAGGATGAGGAGAGGAAGGAGAGCAGGTCAGGAGGATGAGGAGAGCAGGTCGGGAGGATGAGGAGAGGAAGGAGAGCAGGTCAGGAGGATGAGGAGAGGAAGGAGAGCAGGTCAGGAGGATGAGGAGAGGAAGGAGAGCAGGTCAGGAGGATGAGGAGAGCTGGTCAGGAGGATGAGAGCAGGTCAGGAGGATGAGGAGAGGAAGGAGAGCAGGTCAGGAGGATGAGGAGAGGAAGGAGAGCAGGTCAGGAGGATGAGGAGAGGAAGGAGAGCAGGTAAGGAGGATGAGGAGAGCAGGTCGGGAGGATGAGGAGAGGAAGGAGAGCAGGTCAAGAGGATGAGGAGAGGAAGGAGAGCAGGTCAGGAGGATGAGGAGAGGAAGGAGAGCAGGTCAGGAGGATGAGGAGAGCTGGTCAGGAGGATGAGAGCAGGTCAGGAGGATGAGGAGAGGAAGGAGAGCAGGTCAGGAGGATGAGGAGAGGAAGGAGAGCAGGTCAGGAGGATGAGGAGAGCTTGTCAGGAGGATGAGAGCAGGTCAGGAGGATGAGGAGAGCAGGTCAGGAGGATGAGGAGAGGAAGGAGAGCTGGTGGCTGGTTGCGCCGTCTTCTCACATCTCTGGATCTCAGCGGCGTCCTCTGGAGGACCCCGGCCTTCGGGAGCTGAGCAGGAGGAGAGTGAGGAGAGCTGACCAGGAGGAGAGTGAGAGGAGCTGACCAGGAGGAGAGTGAGAGGAGCTGACCAGGAGGAGAGTGAGGGGAGCTGACCAGGAGGAGAGTGAGGGGAGCTGAGCTGACCAGGAGGAGAGTGAGGGGAGCTGACCAGGAGGAGAGTGAGAGGAGCTGACCAGGAGAGAGTGAGGGGAGCTGACCAGGAGGAGAGTGAGAGGAGCTGACCAGGAGGAGAGTGAGGGGAGCTGAGCAGGAGGAGAGTGAGGGGAGCTGACCAGGAGGAGAGTGAGGGGAGCTGAGCTGACCAGGAGGAGAGTGAGAGGAGCTGACCAGGAGGAGAGTGAGAGGAGCTGACCAGGAGGAGAGTGAGGGGAGCTGACCAGGAGGAGAGTGAGGGGAGCTGACCAGGAGGAGAGTGAGAGGAGCTGACCAGGAGGAGAGTGAGGGGAGCTGACCAGGAGGAGAGTGAGGGGAGCTGACCAGGAGGAGAGTGAGAGGAGCTGACCAGGAGGAGAGTGAGAGGAGCTGACCAGGAGGAGAGTGAGAGGAGCTGACCAGGAGGAGAGTGAGGGGAGCTGACCAGGAGGAGAGTGAGGGGAGCTGACCAGGAGGAGAGTGAGAGGAGCTGACCAGGAGGAGAGTGAGAGGAGCTGACCAGGAGGAGAGTGAGAGGAGCTGACCAGGAGGAGAGTGAGGGGAGCTGACCAGGAGGAGAGTGAGAGGAGCTGACCAGGAGGAGAGTGAGGGGAGCTGACCAGGAGGAGAGTGAGGGGAGTCTGTACTGGAGGTGTTGGTGCAGCAGAGCAGACTGTGATCTCTGTGTTGGCGCCAAACCAAGGAACCGTCTGGCCAACGTCTTCCGAGGCGTCTGCATTCTTCAGTCCGTAGGCTTCTGGAGCCAACACAGCTTGTGTTATTAAAACCTGGAACACATACCAGTTTGATATGACAATATTGTGAAATGTTGGCTTGGCAATTCAAGGAGTCCTTCAAGGGCCTCAGCAAATGGTACATTTCAGATGATAGCCATGTTGCAAACTAACTTGCGTACAATAAACACAGATAACTAATGGTGACAATTTTCCTTCAAACATGTATATTTCTGTGTGAAAAACAGATGAGCCTACAGTGTGCATACTGATAAGCCTGTTATTATGTGTCTGCTATTCTCCTCCACAGTCCTTAAGATCATCATCAGCCTCACAGCTGGAGACTGGGAGGCAAACAGGCTCAGTGATGACGAAGACGCTGTGATGTTATGGAGTGTGACTGATTCAACTCTTTGTTGGACCTCATTCGCCAATTAAGAATTTCTTAGGAAGCATTTCTTCTTAAACCTCACTTACACCTTTTCAAAGAAGATTCTGGCATTCACCAATGTTTTCACATGTGGGAACTAAGAACAGAATCTACGAACACGGGAGAGCAGTCTGAAGTAGGCTACAGACTATTTGTGCAAATGACATGTTAATTTAAAATGATGTGATTGCATTTACTTCAAATCTACATGGATTCCAATACTGTAATATTTGTATCATTTATCTTATTATAATGCATTTTACTGACACTGCTAAATATGACAGGTGGAGTCTTTAGATTTTTGTTTGGGCATGCAGCGTTCACAGCTGTGTAGACTATTTAATAGCCTACATTTTTGTAGACTGTAGGCTTGTATATTGTATTCTATCACGTTGACATTTTGCACTGTTCTGCCTCGCTATGTTTATGCACAAAGGCAAATTCCTCGTAGTAGGAGGCCTACTTGGCTGAATTAAAATCAGATTTTGATTGCCCACGCTGGATTCGACATGTAGTCCTCTGACTTGCTAACGCACCTGACACAACCCCACCTAAACCGTTATGTATATTGAAAAGTTGGCGAGTCGAGGGCGCAGATGACCGGTATTCATTCAGAGAAGTGACATCTGCGCACAACCCTGTAGTTGCATATCCTTATATGGGGCTGGCGGGGAGTTTACCTATGCTAATTCATGTGAGCGGCCACAAGCTTTGAACTTGAGAAACTATGGAATTCACCATTAAGAGAAGGCAGGTGTGAACTCATCCAGCGGTTTATGAACGTCGTGAATCAGACAGGAGCTTTCTTTAGAAACGTTCTTAGGAAGAAATTTAAGAACGGAACTTAAGAGGATATCGGTGAATGAGGGCCTTTGTTCCTGAGCAGAGTGGCTGGTCTTGATTTTTTCATGATTAATTAACACCACAATATTGATTTCAATGTGGAAACACAGGAGCGAGGGAATCCAGGAGGAGTTCTCCATACGACCCCCCCAAGACCCAGGGAGTGCTGGGGGAGGGATGACGGTACTGTGGGATGATGTGAAGGGATGACGGTAATGTGGGATGATGTGAAGGGATGACGGTACTGTGGGATGATGTGAAGGGATGACGGTACTGTGGGATGATGTGAAGGGATCATGTACTGTGGGATGATGTGAAGGGATGACAGAATTGTGGGATGCTGTGAAGGGATGACAGGACTGTGGGATGATGTGAATGGATGACGGTACTGTAGGATGCTGTGAAGGGATGACAGTATTGTGGGATGATGTGAAGGGATGACAGTACTGTGGGATGATTTGAAGGGATGATGGGACTGTGGGATGCTGTGAAGGGATGATGTAAAGGGATGATGTGAAGGGATGACGGTACTGTTGGATGCTGTAAAGGGATGACGGGACTGTGGGATGATGTGAAGGGATGACAGTACTAAGAGATGATGTGGTGGGATGACGGTACTGTGGGATGATGAGAGCTGGGTTGCTGGTGTGCATATCTGTTCTTCCACCCACACTCTCCTCTGTCGCAGAGAGCCAATCCCAGCGGAGACTCTTCCCAGAGTACATACCTGTATGATATTTTGTAGCAAGTCGTTTTAGAAACAGTCAGAGCGATTTATTGTAATTTCATCACAAAGATGTTGAGAGCCAGGAATTCCTGCTGTCCCAGTCGTTGAACATGTATGTGAGGAGGGCAGACCAACACAAATATGAATTACAGCTGCTGCGCAGCACTGGATCAGGGACTAGGAAGACCTCTTTAAAAGTTCTTAAAAGTAAAAAATCATAATCATGTGTCTGAAATCCAAACTGTCGAAATGCGTCGACCAATCCACTCGAGGCGGGTGCACCATGCTAACCCTCTAGCCTACTCTATAAAGTTAGTTCAACAAAGCAAAAAATATGCGACCGCACACACAAAAGATGAAATTGAGAGTTTAACATGTTTTTTGAATGATTTCAAGGTGCCCACTAGAGTTAAATCGGTACTACCGGTATTCCCGGGACCCGTCCTCGGAACCATTTCTCGTTTCCCGGTAAATGAACAGCGGGAAAACGGGAATTGCAATTTCAATAATAATTAATAATTGAATTAAGAATTTGACCAAAAAAACCATTGGCATGGATTTTAATTATTATTTTAACAGCTGAGCAACATTATATTATTGCAATCTCTGCACACAGTCCGTGCGTAGTGAAGTGCATGTCTATTTTCTGCACGACGTACAGTAGGCTACTGCGTGCGTGGGCTACCCTACAACATCCCATAGCGTGGGCTACCCTACAACATCCCATAGCATGGGCTACCCTACAACATCCCATAGCGTGGGCTACCCTACAACATCCCATAGCCTGGGCTACCCTACAACATCCCATAGCATGGGCTACCCTACAACATCCCATAGCGTGGGCTACCCTACAACATCCCATAGCGTGGGCTACCCTACAACATCCCATAGCGTGGGCTACCCTACAACATCCCATAGCGTGGGCTACCCTACAACATCCCATAGCGTGGGCTACCCTACAACATCCCATAGCGTGGGCTACCCTACAACATCCCATAGCGTGGGCTACCCTACAACATCCCATAGGCTATGTCCAGCCACTTCAGCTTTGTGTGGAAATATTTCCGAGCAACCAAAAACATAAATTAGGCCTATTTAATTTCACAGGCTACTGTTAGGCGTACTTTATAAAAAGACCTATTTCTGTTTTTCTCATATTATGGATGCCATGCAAACCTGTTTTTTATTTTTCGAGACATTTAATTGCACAGGCTGTCACAGTCGCTTTTTAAAAAAGATTAGGATATTTGTGGTGAACTGTTCTACGAATGACTGCAAAATAAATATTCTGTAAACATTGAGCATTGAGTGATCATTTCGGAGCAGCGACCTCATGGTGAATTTAACGAAGTAAATTTCATAAGTTTATTGTGTATAACCAGGCCGGCTGTTAGTGCTTCCCTGCAGTCGGATCACGTAGGCTACCCGAGCATTACTGAAGCTGCTGATTATTATTTAAACTGTGTTCGTTTAGATGACAAACAGCACACAAACACGCCTATGGAGTCCAAGCTATTCTGCATGTGAACTTTATCTCAATATAGATTCTAGGTCAAAATTATTAGAGTTGTGTGCACTGTGTGCGCTCCACACCATAAAATGAAAAACATTAATATGTCTCCCGGGAATACCGGGAAAGAGAGCCGCAAATCCCGGGAGGAAAAAAATGCAAATTTCGGGAAAAATATTTAACCCTAGTGCCCACCCACAACCAACCAAACGGTGGTAGAGCAATTATCACTTTCTCAAAAGTGTTTTGTCAACTCTTTGATCTGAACCATTGTATATGATCATAAGTAACCTTAAAACAGGGCTAAACATGACTTTTCCCTTTACTACTCCTTTAAGAAGACTCAAAGAAGCTTCTTAGCACTAAGAAGGTTTCGGGAAACACGGCCAATGATGGCTACCGCTGTTCTGCCGAATTCTGACTGTTCGCCTCCTCCCGAAAGCTCAGTTTCGCGCAATGCATGCTGGTTAATTGAGTCTTTCAAAATAACAGTGTCTGTAACCACCATATTCATTTATCTATCGAACACAGTAAGGCAGCTCTGAACCTTGGCAACGGGGATGACGAAATGGGAGGACTGCCTGGGTGTTGCTTCGGGATTCCAGTGGATGAATTGGTCGACAGACGTGTCGGTCCATAGTGGGCTCGGAAAGTAAATTTTCTCTCTTGCGCCAGAGCGCACGCTGAGATTATTTCCTCAGTTCTTCCACTGGCTTCTTGAACTCACAGGTACGTTGAACGGACCCTCTTATGGTTTTGAGTTGTATTTGCCTTGTTTTCATTTCGGATTGTGTTGTGGGTCTGGCGTATTGTTGAAAGCAAACTCCCCGGGGAAGGTGGTGGCGATCTATGGCGTTGTTTTTTAACAGTGGCAGTTTAGGATTGGTAATATTGCATTGTTCTCTGACTTCGTCCTTGTTTAGGCTACCGGGGTTCTCTTCAGAAGAGGTGTAATTTTGGTTTTGGGACTCGCTCCCTTACAGTTGATGTAGACTACAGTTTAGATTGTTTGTCGGCTCGGCTGTAGTTAAGAAGTGAGAGTGCACTTCTAGGTTAACGTTTTGGGTTGCTTTAGTTCGATGTTCCAGAATTAGCACAGAAGGGAACCTGTTGAAGTTCGCAGTGAGTGCGATTTCCAAATTGTTGAAGTTCGCAGATAGTGCGATTCCCACAGGGTTGAAGTTCGCAGTGAGTGCGATTTCCAAATAGGCCTAATTGAAGTTCGCAGATAGTGCGATTCCCAAAAGGGTTGAAGTTCGCAGTGAGTGCGATTACCAGATAATCTCCGGAGTGTCTGTTTTTGTCCCCGAACGGGGTTGTGTTGTCTTTGTGTTTGTCTAGTGCTATTTCGCCGGCTCAGTGGGATTTTTGATTGCATTTTTGAGCTTCAGCTCTTGCCTTGTATTGTTTGTTAAGCGCGCCTATTATCCAGGTAGGTATTGTTCACATTTTGTACACTCTTAAATGTAACTGCTAGATTTCCAGTAGGCTAGCTGGTTGTCTGGGAGACAAAGGAAACAACAACAACAACTACTCCGCTCTCCCGGTGATCCCACCCGAGCCAGAGGGACAACAAAGGACCAGTTGCTGGGTGAGTTACTTAGCGGTTTAATGTGTCTTTCTTTCTTTCGAAATTGTATTCTTTCCCGCCGTGAGTTAACTATAAGGTTTCCTTTCATTGCTGTTTTGGGGTTTTAGGCTGCGTCGTGTTCATTAGCGTCTACTGCTAGCTTGCCGCTTGATATCGTCAATTTGTCTAGCCCTAATGAGATTGTTGCGCTGAAGCATTATTCTGCGAGCGTTTGTTGGCAGATTTCGTTATGCGCTAAAGCATTTTCGATTTCTTACATCCCCATCTGACACTTAGTGTTAAATTTTTAGCAAAGATTCGGGCTCAGCTAGAGGTGTTTGAGATGTCTAGGTTAAGGGAAAAGCCTGTTAATTCTATAGACTGGTCTGCTTTTAAGATTTGGGAGAGAGTACCACGAGAGGGGTTTTTTAGGTCAGGAAGGAAAGATAAGGAGGTTCAGCAGACGGTCTCTCCGCCATTTCCCCAGCAGAATAACTCTGATTTAAAATGAGATCTGTCCCCCTCGACTCGTTGCCCCGTGCTCACACCACCCAACCAGGCTGTTGTTCTTCCCCCTTTTCATGCTCCCGTCATTATTAGCCACGTCCCTTCTCTCTTCCCTCTACAATACGAGTTAAGCGCGCCCCTTTCTACGAGATATTACACCAAACAAGAACAGATCTGGAAGGAAGAATTGACTAGAGCTTTATCTGAGGCTAAGTTTTATTTGGAACAACTGCAAATCGCTAGAGATAGTCTGGAGGAACCGCAAATACAAGCCCCACTGATACGCTACCCGAATCCTATTCCTCGCCCTTCTCAAATAGATGCAGCTGGTTACGCGGCCTGGACTCCAGAGATTAGGGTTTATAGACCGTGGCGTTCTGATGAACTGCGTGATGTAGCTAAAACCTTGCCCGATCCAACCAAAGACATGAACGAGTTCGAGAATCTTTTTAACAGTTTAGTTCGAATGTATAAGCCTCACGCAGACGAAATGAGACACATGAGACAATGCCTTGGGTTAAAATGGGGGGATGTGAAAGATCCGTTTGACATTACGTTGCCTTTTTCTCATGCCGATTTTAATGGCCAAAACGCTGCGCTGTTGAACAGAATCAAAACTCGATTCCCTAAAAAGATGGATTGGGACCGTATCACATATTGCAAACAAAATGCCGATGAACAGTTCGAGAAATTTTGGGAATGGCTAGAATCAGTTTTCGCCGCACACAGTGGCATGGACAAAGCGAACGCCGATTATAAAAAGATTTTGAAACAACAATTGATGAATAACTCTCTCTCTCCTCTTTGTCCGACCAAGTTAGGTTGACGTGCCACACCTGGGAGTCGACTTCTCTCGAAGAAGTTGTTGACCATTTCCGCTATGCGGAGCGTCTTCGTGATCACATTGAAAAGAAGGAGTTGAAAGAAATGAAGCTAGGTGCAGCCAGATTGCAAGCTGCTCAGTTACGACAGCTGGACAATCAAACTACTGGTGCGAGGTGGAACCAACAACGACCAGAGTTGCGGCAGAGAAACAATAGGAAGCGTTCTGTTAGGGTTAGGCGAGGAAAAAGGTATAATCGAAGTGAAGACAGAGACGATTCATGCTTCCATTGTGGTCAGTATGGCCACTGGATTGAACGGTGTCACAGTTACCGCAGGCAAAATGAAAGGAAGAATCCTGCAACCTGGGATTCGGCGCCACCTGCTGGAGTGAACAACCCACAACAGTCATGACTAGGCCAGGAATAGACAGTCTAACTGAGGGACCGTCAGATAGTACAGCTGTGCAGGATGAAGAGAAGGTTGTTCATATTTGTCAAATACCTTAATCTGAATACAGCATCTCCTAACCCAATTATATATTTTTAATGTTTATGTTAAATATCTCATGTTTATAGTTTGAGGCACATTCATCGGGGCTGAGTGTTTTTCTGAGTGTTTTTACAGACAACTGTCGTTCCGGGAGTGATGGGTGAATGCCGAACCAGGAGACGGGCACAGGACCGGAGGTGGAGATGGAGGTTACCGGCCTGTTTCCCTACTGATGGGCGACACCTGTGGTTCGTGGGATGCAGGGCCAACGCCATCTCACCGTGAACGACAGATAAGTATGACATAGGGAAGAGACCATTTTTTCCGAAGCGTGCCAAATACTCTGTTAGATAATTGATATTTTGTTAATTGTAAATGAAGCGAGTTCATTTTAGTGTTATTTTGTTGAGACAAGAATGTTTTTATTTTATTTTTATTTCATAAAATCGCGAGAGAAATTCTAAGAGCAAAATCCAATTGCCTTGATCACGACTGGGGACTGGGCGTGTTAAAGTAATTCTGACACTGCCCCTGATGTCACTGTAGGCTACTGCAGAGCCTAGATCCCTGCTACTGTCCGATTCGGTAAATGGACAAAAGCTAGGTCCCCACTGACAAACTACATAGACTGACGAGCCCGACTGGCTCTAATGACACTTGAACAGACACCCTGTTTAAGTTTTCCTGACTGACTAACACCATTTTTCCCCAAAGCAGGATCATCTCCTGCCAGGAAGAGGAGATGATAGAATGCGACTTGCACTTAACGATGTTTCTGAGTATCTTCAACAGACTGCTGATAACTGTTCCTGACCAAAGAGGGGCTTCCTGACCAAAGAGGGGCTTCCTGACCAAAGAGGGGAACAGGGAGACCAGACCAGAGGACTCTCCTCTTGCTCTTCTGTTTTGTCTCTGCTGTCTCTCTCATCTGTGGATTCACAGATCTCTCCTCCCATGTCTCTCAGACATTGCCGACCTGCCCCGTATGAAGTCCCCACTAAGGGAAGGCGACCATTCCGGACGCCAGAGAGGGCTTCTTCTTATCATCTTCAACCACGCAATTGGGTCCTGATCCGCGACCTGGGGCCGTACCAGATTCAACTCACAACGCAGACAGTTGCCACAGTAGCTGAGAGAACTTCGTGGGTCCATGAGAGTCGTTGCGTCCCAAACCAAGGAGCAGATGAGCAGCCTCCTTCTCGTGGTTGTTGTTATGACGACGTGGACAAGCTCAACAGCAATGACTGCACCTCTAACCCCACACACTGGAACCTACATTGGACATTCAGAGACGCAAACATGGAAGCTACGATCCAGAAGAAATTACATTCGATTGTTCACAACAGGAGTGAATTAACTTTGAAATTATCTTGAAAAAATATATTTGTTTACAAGAGTTACAATGGTTGAAACATAAGTTGATAAATGAGTTTGAAGAGTTATTTCTTTGGGTTTTTCCTCTAAATTGACCAAGAGGTTTTTTGCCCTTTTTACACTGGTAACCATTCATCTTTTTACCTTGTTTCTGTCAAACTTTAAATCAAGGTTTTTGGTGAATGGTTGTCCACTTTTAGACTAGACTTTTTACCTTGTTTCCTGTCATATTTCTGAAACAAGGGAGTTTTGGTGCGTGATTTTGCACGTGAAAGAAAATAATCTATTTTCTTTGTTAAATATTTCACATTAAAAAAATAAAAAAAATAATTGCTCAACCTAGTGGAGAGATTACTTCCTTTCCACATGTATAGCATACCTGAATGTTTACACTTTGTGTTTGGATTTTTATATTTGATTTTTATGTGCCTGGTCAGGCACAAATGGGGGATTGTTATAGAATTTACATCTGGCCTCAAGACCTTTCTATTCCAAACACCTTAAACCTTTGTTCTCTCTCTCCTCTTGTAATTCACCACCTCCCTCAAACGTTCACATAGACAGGGTGGCCTCCAGGAGGTCCACACACCTAGAAATGTCTACTCCAGAATAACCATCCTTTGTCCTTTTGTCTCCAAGAAATTGCCGCCTTTTCTCATGTCACATGTCTGTATTCTCGGCCACGCCTGCCATTTCACATGACGTACAATGGATTAGCCAATCACATCCTGGAAGCGCCGTACCTGTGTTTTGCTTGAATATAAGTCAGCACAAGATCAGGAGGCTTCACTTCTTTTGATAAACCACTCATGTTGCGTTGTCCAGGAAGTCCTTGCGCTCGTATGTTTTCTCAATAAACCAGACTTAACCTTTTGAGCGAATCTTGGTAAATCCTTTTTGACTAGATCAGTTAAAATCCATTACAGTACACCAGAACTCAGACCCAATCATGTACAGCAGAGTGGGAAGGAGCTTGTTCATCACCTCGACTGCATGGTGCATCGAGGCCCAGGCAGCGACAGGTGGTGTGAGATGAATGTTGAGCTCTTGGGTGCGGAAGGCTCTCCTTCGGGTTCAAAAGCACTCCGAAAGGTTCCTTATAACAGAGTTTGACGGCAACCCGGTCACTGCCATCATGTGTACCTACCCACCAACGTGGCTCCACTAGAGGAAGTAGAGAGGTTCTACAAGGTCCTTAGAGTAGCAATCTCTGCTGTTCCAGCACACAACTTCTTTTCAATTCTGGGAGAATTCTGGGACCAGAGGATGCACTCTTAATGTACCACGATGCAACAAACCGAAATGGTGAACTTGCGACCCTTCTGATGGAACATGAGCTACTGGCTGCTAACACCCTGTTCCAGAAAAGAAGAGGAAAGAGATGGACCTTCCAGTAGACCGGGCTACCGGTATAATTAGACAGCTAGACTACATACTGATAAGGGTGTAGAAGATTTTAAACTGATCTAAAGTCAAAAAGGATTTGCCAAGATTCGTTCAAAGAGGTTAAAACGGACATGCTATTTCACCATTGCGGATAATCAACTCCCGTTGCAGATTCAGATTGAACAGATCAGAGCCATGACTAAATAGCTACACATCGGCGAGGTGTCCCTTTTCACAGATCTGTTTGGTTGGTTGTAGGGCAATCCGCTCATATCTTTCTTACTGCAGCTAGCGGCACTGTTTGTTGTGGCTGTGGTAATGATAGCGACACTTGTTTACACATCTCGCTGTATCCTTAGCAGGGCATGTTCCGCAGGGAGGTCACATTTGCACGTCAGTAGACTGGAGATGAGAGGTCCAGTGCCCGCAGGTTTTCTGTAAGAATGTTCTAAGTGACATATGTGAAGCTATGCTATGTAGGGCGTACCTGTATGGATGTTAGGTTCATACATGCAGTAACCTAATAGGTAATTATTTTGTTTTCCTTTGAAATTGTAATCCTGCTAGAGGAAGCAATGATGGGGTTATTATGTAACTATGCATCTGTTTATCTTAATAAGCATTTAACACATCATTAATAACTCAATAACTAACATGGGTTCTTGACCTGTTGTAACTTAAGGCCCACTTTTGATTGTTTAAAAAATTCTGAGGACCACATTCCAAAATACATGAGAAAAAAATGGTGTAGCTATGTTACCAAACAGATTTCTTTATGGAAATAGAAATTTTAAAATGTATCAGCCCTCAAGATCCTCGAAGAGGTACTGAACCATTTCCTCCAGCCTGCTAAAGAGGACAGCTGACAGCTCATCTGGCTGGCTGAATATGGACTCATCCATCTCCACCATGCTCTCCAGAAGTTTCATCAGCTGGACCTGAAAGCAGGGAGACACATTGACACATGTTATTACCCCATACAAAGATCCAGAGCGTGATGTTAACAAAAGCAAAATTGACAAAGAAAATGGAAGTGTGTACCTGGAGGACCTCCAGGAACCTTTTAGCCCGCGGCTGCCACCCAGTGGGGGGTTTAAAAACGTGGTCCAAGACCTGGAAGAGGTGGTCAAGGAATCCTTGCTCCTCCTTTTTGGTTAAAGAACACATTAACTAAGTCAGAGTGAGATTTCCTTAATGAAATTTGAAATACCTTCCATCAACATGCTAATTACAGCTTACTCTCTGTGCCGGTGGGGGGACACCGTTCCTCATCTTTCCCATGAGGATGTACTCATAAACAATGTCCAGGAAGTTGGCGTGGTACACCTAAATAACAGAAGACAAAACAACGCAGAAATGTGCTGCTTAGTGGAAAATCAGACAATATCGGAGCAGAAGGTCCCATATACAGTAGACAGAAACTTACTTGGACAGAGGCCAACTCCCTCTCTATACCAGCCTTGTGGCCTGGGGCTTCAATGTAGCTCACCAGGCGGTCAAATGCAGCACTGATGAACCTGGGATCCTGACCAATCAGAGACCGAGATAATCATTGAGTTGATTTGTGAATGGGCATGTATTCACATTCCCTGTGGCTCTCAGCCTGAGATGCCTGGTTAGGTCTACTGACCGTCTGGTTGAGGGTGACCAGCCCACACAGGACCATCTTCCCTGCCACGGTCAGGTAGTTTTTGGTGGTGTCCTGAGTCAGGAGGGACTGCGGAAAAACAATGTGAGCTCAAATCGCACATCTAGACTCATGTAAATGGACAGAATACAAAGGAAGAGGCACGCTTGTACATAATGTGAACTCACGTCGTATGCCGTGCGAAGGGTGGCCATTTTGGCACTTAACCCCTGGATGAATCCTTTTTTCTGGAGATATAGCCTGAGCAGAAGAGCAAACATGTCAGCGCTGTCCTGGCTATGGCTGGATATTGCTCACTGGCTCCTTAGAAGAAAACCTTTACAGTATATGTATCAAACTACATAATAAAGTGTCAGACTGCCAGTCTAACAGGACTAACATGAGGCGGGAAGCATCCCTGTCCCCCTCCTCCTCCTCCTTCTTCTGCTTCTGCCTCTTTCTCTTCCTCCGCTTCTTCTTCTCCTTCTCGGTGGACGGAGCATCCTGTGACTCCCCATCAGCGTTCCCGGGGCTATGGGCGCAGCCGGGGCCGTCGGTATGGTTCTGGGAATATCCGTGGAACGTCCGAGCAGCTGTCCAGTGGGAGGGGTGGACCTGGCCGCTAGGATCCACGTAGAACCCCGAGAACTCCACCGTCACGTCTCTCTGCTGTTTTAGAATGCAAAAGCACCCGATCAGTAACTGATTCATGTAGGGGTGTATCAAAAAACAACACCTGGTTAGTGCTGAAGGTTTAATGACCACTCACGCCAAAGCCATCAAAAAGGGTGAGGCAGGTGTTCTGCTTGTGGCTGTAGGAGATATACTCCTCTAGAGCACCTCCCACTAGCTAAAGAAATACAAGCAGACCAAACAAGGATGATAGGTATTTTCATCTCTCACGTTTGTTAATAATATTTTTTTTTTTTTTTTAATATATTAAAAATAAATGAAGAAATGTACTTTAACTCCCATGACATGGTTTGTGGTAGAGTGAAGGATCGGTGCACCCTTCAGCATCAAGAGAGAGGTAACCATAAAGTTAAAAAAATTTAGGTTCAGGTCAGACACACACTCTTAAGCAAAGGAAAATAAATGAGTATTTGTTACTGGGGCACACTATAAAGTCAATTAACAAACCAACACGTTACCTGCAGGTTGACTCTAGTCTGTAGATCGCTCCGCCACAGTTGGGTCATACGTCCACTGGTCAGCCACACGTATTGAGTCGTGACTGAGAATTGCTACACAACCCAAACATTAACACAGTCAGGCGTCTGATGGTCATAATTCTGCATTCTTATAAAAAAAATTTTTTTTTTATTAGTGTGTGTGTGTGTGCCCCCCCCCCCCACACACACACGGTTCTACTGTAAATCCTCAAGATTTCTTTAACCTCACTCACCTCATTTTTTTTTTTCAATGGAAGGCTTTCTAACATTCAGGATACTGATGGTGCACAGATAATTTCAGCCCTTTGAGATTCTAAATAAAATTAATAAAATGGACTGTTCTATAGCGGCGCGCACGGAGCAGCAGCTCATGGCTCTCTTTTTAATTTTGTTGGCACAATGACAATAAAGGCATTCTATTCCAATAATAATAATGATAATTATTATTGCTATTGTTATTATTAATATTAACCATAATAGTTATTATTATTGTTATTGTTGTTATTATTACTACTATAATTATTATGTAGGAATGACATTACAGAATTTCACACTGACCTCAGAATCAGTGCAGAAGGAGTACTCAGACTTCAACCGGTTACAGTATGACTGTGTGGTTGCCAGCCTTGACTCTGGAGGGGCCTGCACACAACCAGCACATACATCCCCACACCTTACAACTATTGTTCCTCTCACACAGCAGTGCACTTGATTTAATATTTCAACTTTAACAATTTGCAAAAGCAATTACGCAGTAATAGGAACACATTGAAGTATTTACGATAAACCATGTCATGTCAATCAAAGAGATTTGAGTTGATGCTTGACATATAATAGAGGATGTAACATTGACCTGGAATGGGACAACCGGACCACAGCAGGTGTTGTTAGCAAGGTGCCGGCCGCTCTCCTGATTGACCTCCTTAAAAGAAAAAACAACAAAACAAAAACCCTCAGAAGAGCTTTAGAGAGTTTTCAGTTCATTGATAAATGTACCCACTATGCTCATGGGTCTTTCTGGGTTCTCACTCTGTAGATGGTGACCGGGCCACAACGCATTGGACTGTACTTCCACGGTAGAAGCAGGCTCTGGCCAGTCTCCCCGCCAACATCCTGCCAAAAGACACAGTACAGAGCCTGTCCAAATGATGCCTTTATAAGGTCTACATTTATTTGATGAATGACTTGTGGGAAACAATGAGAAGTGAAACTTTACTTGGGATGGTTCAGCTGTTGGGGCATCAGGAGCGATGGGGAGATCATCTGGAGACTGATGATTTGTGTCTTGAGAACAGAGAATTAGCGGGTTACTCAACGAACCAGAAACCAACCAACTACTGCAGTTGGAGTTCACATGAAAATCCATGGCTGCGTTCCGAATTGCGTTCTTCCATACTATATAGTATGCCAGAAACTGATGTAGTATGTCTTAATACTGTACATAGTATGCCACATGCAGTATGGCAAAAATATCAGGATGTCCTACTACATCCGGTCGTATTTTGCAGTATGCAAGCCAGCACACTTTTCTGGCTATTTTGACCCACAATCCTGTGTTCAGCAGAAATTGTCACATGTGCAAGTTACACTGGAGACGTTTTGATAAATCCCAGCCGTGGACGAATGTCGCTTCATGGACAGCGACAGATGCGGTCAAATTTGAAAGCGCAATGTTATGACAAGGTAGTATGTCCCAATCGGATGCATACTGTGTGCAAAGTACGTACTTTCTAGGGGCAGCTGTAGTACGTACTGGTAGTAAAATGTAGAAGTATGCGATTCGGAACGCAGAGTATCTGTTCAGATTCTGGTTTGCTCTTTTCAGTGTCAAGCTATTTTTCCATTGGCTGATGATCTGTCGCAGGTTTTGACCTTTCGGTAGGGGAAGTGGCTAGTTCCCATAAACACAGCGACTGGTCAAACCCTAGTCTGACTCAACAGATGTAGGTTTTGGCAATAAACCTTGTCACTGTCATTGTCACACTGCCCAATCAGTGGCGAGACTGGCGACGCAAATTAATCTGATTCGGGCCGAGAGATTAACCCTGACTTTAACCCTACAGTAACCTTAACCCTGAACGGCCTCGGTTTATGGGAACTAGCCTTTACCCTTTTGGCAGTTGGCTAAAGGCCTTGACCACACCCCAAATATATAAGCCCCTCCTGTTATTGGTTTCATGAGCATTATGGGAAAAAAAGATTGTTTTACTATTGGCAGATCAGGCTGATCCAGTTCATTGAGCCATTCCACAATCAGCGGTGAGTTCAATCTGAAAACCATTTGCTCCGTTTTGCTACGGTTTCCAGGTTGAACAAAACATTTTCTCTGTGTTACCCAATCAGCAGAATGTTCCAACGCACCACCGTTTCCGTTTCAATAAACGCTTCGCTACGTTTTGTCGGGGCTGAACTCGCCCTAGATCAGCCACATGAAGCCCTACCCCCACATAGGCCTACCCTATGATTGGTCGATTTTTATGTCAGGATGGTATAAGTATTTCTATTGGCTGATAGCATCAGCGATCATGTTTGGCAACTAGCTACCATGGCAACAGCCAAAGATAATTGATAGGTCTTATATATTTGACCACAACAATAAACCAAGAGAGGTCTACAGTACCAACTTCTACTGAATGAATTCCCGCAAAACTTCAATTAAAAGCCGAGTTCCAAATAGAGGCCTGTCCCTTTTATTTGCCAGGTCTGGCTACACGTTTTGATAAAGGCTGGCCTCAATTAGAAGCCGGGTCTACATTAGCCTTATTGTTTATCTGGTTGCCATGCGACGCTGCAAATCTTTGTATTTAATTTTATGTGTATGTAACATTAGCAAAAACATTTTCCCACCATGGCAGAACAGAGAAAAAAGTATGGGCCAGACTGTGTAGGTGGGGGAAGGAACCAGGCCAGCGATGAGCTAGAGATTAAAATGTGCAAGTGGATCCATCGCATGCGGGCACAAAATCTCGGTCTACCACAGGATGATCAGGATTAAGGCTAAAGAAATCTACCGGTAACTGGTTTGGTAAAATATTTTTCAGACGAAGTAGGCTAGTACAAATAAACAGGCTTGAAATAACTTTTTTCGTATTTCATCGTTTGCTAGGCCTTCCTCTAGTCCTCTCCTGCATGAGGTTGTTCTATTTAGATGCGCTGTCTCGACGCCAGATCAAATGAATGATTCATAATATTTTAATGACTGACAAGGAGAGAGGAAACAGTCCAAGTTAATCAATAATAACTAGACAGTTACCTTGGACAAAACACATTAGCATATGAAGGCTAGTTTGCTGTTCACCTTCCTCAGATGAGGATGAGGATCCCCAGAACGACGCCCCCAGCTGCTGTCAACACCGCGCCGGCCGTCCACACCAACGGGTGCACTGTGTTGCGTCCACACTTGAGTAGCAAGTTGCTGAACATAATTTCACTATAATAACTAATCTGCAATAACTGTGTCTTTCTCCAAAGCTATCCACATGCGCAACGACCAAATTAATCTGAATGTTTAGTTAAACAAAAACATGTTCATGGGTGTCATAATTGAACCCAATTCCAAATTCCAACTCCAAATTCTAAATTCCATGGCTTCCCCCTTTATGATGTCATAATCTATGGAGAGGCCTCTTGGACCCAAACAAAAGGTCCCACCCAAGTGGTGAGGTAAGCGGTGCAGGTTTATGAGCAATCTTTACTGCCCTCTAGCGCTGGTGTGCAACGGTATTGGCGACTTCTGATTGGTCTAAATCTCATGCTTTAAACGAACACACATCATGTCACATATAGAAGCGACCGCATTTACGTTTTATTCATATTTTTTCTCAATCATTTATTTAGTTCATGTAATTTTGTCAATTTGTTCAGATTTTCACTCACATTGAAATATCTAAGGGATGCCGTTTAAAAAGTTTTTGGAATATTCTGTGTTGTTTGAAAACCATGCTTGCCATACACACGAATGGTGGCTGCACTGCTTAAGAACTGAAGATGACATTCATTAACCTTTATTTAGGAAAGTCAACCATGAACCATTTCAAATTTGCAGTGACAACCTGTGCAACAATACAAACTACTGTAGCCTATGTATGTATGTATGTATGTATGTGTGTGTGTATATATATATATATATATACAGTATATATATATTTGAGTATTATTATACGTATGTCTACAGACTGTATATGTCACAGGGTGAAATTCTAGCTAATTGGTCAGTGATTGGGCTCAGCTGTGGTCCATATTAGTAATAAAGAGGGGCAGGGAGGGTAGGCAGATCCCCTGTAAAAAGCCTAGTATTTTCAGTCTGCGGGGTTCCAGTCGAATTAGTAGGCTAGGCTTTCAGTGCCAGGTGAGAGCAGGAAAGTTTTCCTTTTTGTTGTTTGTGTTGTGTCACGTCTGCGGCTGATCGCCGGTATAGCTTACGCCGGAGCCAGCACCGGCGACCTGGACGAGGAGACAGAACGAGGGGAAGCCCAACACCGCAGCGGAGGGGTTTTGGATTCGTTTACCCCTCCCTGGGACGTGAGTAACCCTCTGATGGCTGATGGCCTACCTTGACGATCCTAAAAGGGCTGAGCACAATATAATTTCTGTGTTGGCCCATTGTTGAGCCGCTTCTATTTATGTACTCCTTCGCATTGCTGCCGGACGGAGAGTGAGGGCCGCGCTGCGGGGTCGGATCCACCGCGCACCGTGGTCCATCCAGTGATGATGGACGTGTTATGACTGGGTTGGATTTGGACCCAAACGCACGACACCGGAGGCAGAGAAAAAATGCAAAGCCCAAAGGGCGGTTTAATAATAAATTAATAAGTCCAGCAGGCAAGGTCAAAAACGATAAACAGGCAGGGGTCAGGCGATCAACAAACAATGTCCAATATCCGTAATCCGTAATCAAAGTCCATATCCAGAAGGGGGGTCAGGGAATCCGTGTTTCAGTCCAGGGGTGGTGATAGCAGGCAAGCCGAGCACTGCACACTGGGTCTGGAGGGAAAATAAAACGGAACGAGAAAAAAATGGATAAGCAAAACTGAAAACACGAAAAGGTAAAAGAAACACAAGAGATACGGACAGCAATCAACAACGTAGGCTAAGCTGGCTAGGGTACTTGCCACAGGTATTCTATGGGAAGATCTGGCGATGAGCATGGAGAAAACCAGGGTTCTTGTAGGCAGGCGATGATGATGATTGGGACCCGGTGCGCAGCACTCAGCCGTAAGCGCGTTCACTAATCACCACGATTGCCTTCACCTGTGGCGTTGGAGCGCGCGCCGTGCGCGTGCTGAGGTGCTGGGCGTCTCAGGATTACACTCCGGGGATGAGGAGCGCGAATGCGCCCCATCTCCGGAGTCAGGAGGCGGGAATTCGGGAGACCCCGAACGCCGCGGGGTAGAGCCGGACCGACGCACGTTGCGTCGGGCCACCGGCAAGCTCGGAGGAGCGGAGGGGAATGCGCGCGGAGGTGCCGCCGTAACAGTACCCCCCCCCAAGCGGGAGCCACCTGGCGACCGACCGGGGGCATCAGGATGGGCCCGGTAGAAGTCGCGGAGGAGAACAGGGGTCATGATCTGGGACCGAGGAACCCAGCTCCGTTCCTCCGGGCCATACCCCACCCAGTCGACCAGGTATTGGAACCCGCGGCCCTGGCGGCGGACCTTCAGCAGCCGCCTCACCGCCCACTGAGGGTGGCCATCCACCAGCTGCGGAGGGGGCGGCGCGGGAGCCGGCGGCACGAGGGTGCTGGTGACGACGGGCTTGACCCGAGACACATGGAAAACCGGATGGACCCGGCGAAGGGAGGCGGGGAGAATCAACCGGACAGCGGCGGGGTTGATGACCCGGTCGATGGGGTAGTGCCCGATGAACCTCGACGCCAGCTTCCTGGAGGAGACGTGGAGGGGCAGGTCAGCAGTGGAGAGGTAAACCCGTTGACCGACCTGGTACACCGGGGCCGGGATACGCCGCCGGTTGGCACCGCGGGAGGCGCGCGCTGTAGCGCGGAGCAGGGCGGACCGCACCGCGGACCAGACCCTCTGGCACCGGCGGAGATGAGCCTGGACTGACGGCACCGACGCCTCGGCCTCCTGGAGCAGGAACAGGGGAGGCTGGTACCCCAGAGAGCACTCGAAGGGTGACTTGCCGGTGGAATTGCTGACCATGGCGTTCAGTGAGTACTCGACCCAGGGCAGGTCCCGACTCCAGGAGGATGTGTGAAGGGAGGACATGCACCGGAGGGCTGACTCCAGGCTCTGGTTGGCTCTCTCCGCCTGGCCGTTGGTCTGTGGATGGTAACCAGAAGAGAGACTGACCGTGGCCCCAATCCCCGCACAGAATGCCCTCCATACCTGAGACGTGAACTGGGGTCCACGGTCAGACACCACATCCTGGGGCAGACCTTAGAGCCGAAAGACGTGCTCAGTCAGCAGCTCCGCCGTCTCCATCGAGGTGGGGAGCTTGGGTAGGGCCAAGAGGCGCACAGACTTCGAAAACCGGTCCACAATGGTCAGGATGGTGGTGTTTCCCCGGGAGGGAGGGAGACCGGTCACGAAGTCCAGTGCGATGTGTGACCACGGACGACTGGGCACAGGAAGGGGTCGCAACAGGCCAGCCGGCAGCTGGTGGGATGCCTTGCTGCGGACGCAGGTGGTGCAGGCGGAGACGAACTCTCTGACGTCCGCTGCCATGGTGGGCCACCAGAACCGCCGGCGTAGGAATGACAGCGTACGGTGGGAACCCGGGTGGCAGGCAAACCGGCTCGCATGTCCCCACTGGAGTACTCGGGTCCGGACGGCAGCCGGGACGAACAGCCGGTTGGGCGGGCCAGTCCGGGGGTCGGGTTGGGTGCGCTGGGCCCTCCTGACCACTGCCTCGACGTTCATGGTGACCACTCCGATCACCCGGGAGGCGGGAAGAATAGTGTCCGGAGTGGTAAGATCCTCCCCTGCCGCATAAAGCCGAGACAGTGCGTCAGCCTTGGTGTTCTTGGACCCCGGACGGTAAGTGATGTGGAAATTAAACCGTCCGAGGTACAGGGCCCAGCGCGCCTGACGGGAGGTCAGCCGCCTGGCCGACCTGAGGTAGGTCAGGTTCTTGTGGTCCGACCAGACGGTGACGGGGTGCTCTGCGCCCTCTAGCCAGTGCCGCCACTCCTGGAAGGCCTCCACAACAGCCAGCAGCTCCCTGTTGCCGATGTCGTAGTTCTCCTCTGCAGGTGTGAAGCGGCGGGAGAAGAAGGCGCAGGGATGCATCTTCTGGTCGGCCGCTGACTGTTGTGAGAGAACCCCGCCGAGACCCGTGTCTGAAGCGTCCACCTCCACGGTGAAGGGCCTCGAGGGGTCGGGATGAAGCAGGACCGGCGCGGAGGTGAACCGCCTCTTGAGGTCGGTGAAGGCGGCACTGGCTGCAGGTGTCCAGGTAAAAGGACGCAGAGAGGAGGTGAGGGCAGTGAGGGGAGCGGCCACCCGGCTGTAGTCCCGTATGAATCGCCGGTAGAAGCTGGCGAAGCCAAGGAAGGACTGCAGCTGCTTACGGGTGGTGGGTTGGCTCCACTCGACGACAGCCTGGATCTTCTTGGGATCAGGCCGAGTTTGGCCACCTTCCACAATAAGTCCCAGGAACTCCACAGAGGGAGTGTGGAAGGTGCACTTCTCGGCCTTGATGAAGAGGCCGAGACGGTGAGAGGGGTTTCCAGGGCGGCGAGGGGGAAAACCGCTGAGGCGGCAAGGTGCGCATCAACAAAGTTGTCATCAGCCCCAGAGTCAATGAGCGCACCGATGGTAAGCGTCTGCCCGCCCGTGCCAGGCGAGGGTAACTTCGAACCGGGCAGGGCTGACAGATGGTGGGGAATGGGTAACACGGCTCACCAGAAATCCCCTCCTGGCTGGTGAGCCTACTCTTTTGGCAGAGTGGGACAGTTGTCCCTCAGATGGCCCTTAGCTCCACAGTAGAGACACAATCCCAGTGCCCTCCTTCGGTCCTTCTCAACAGCCGTGAGGCGAGCCCTACCCACTTGCATGGGCTCTTCGCCGGTGAGAGCAGGCATGGTCAGGGTGAGTGGAACGGTGGAGGAGTTTGTACCGAACATGCCCGGAGAGCGACCAGAGGGGGCGGGATGACGCAGCGCTTTCTCACGCTTCCTCTCCTGGTTGCGTTCGTCGATTTCCATTGCGAGAAAGATGAGTTGGTTAAGGGAGGTGGGGCGGTCCCTGACCAGCGCGTCCTTGAGAGTCTCGCTCAGGCCTCGTCGGAACTCGCTGCGCAGACCGACGTCGTTCCACCCGCTACCCATAGCCAGGGTGCGGAACTCGGTAGCGTAGGCAGCCACGGAGCGGCCACCCTGCTGGATGGTGGTGAGACGGGCATTAACGTCCTGACCATCAGCAGCATGATCAAAAACTAGCCTAAACTCGGCCTCAAAAGCAGCATAGTCATCGCGGAGGTGACTGCCCGGACCCAGGGCTGCCTGGACCCACTTCAGAGCCTCCCCAGTGGTGAGTGTAGCGATGTAGCCCACCCGTGCAGCGTCAGACCAATACATGCTGGGTTGATGTTGGAAAATGTATCCACACTGCATGAGGAAGCCCCTACACTCAGAGAAGGTCCCATCGTATGGCTTGGGGTTAGCTAGGTGAGGTTCACGCTGGGGCTGGGGGCCCATAGGAACAGGCTGGGGCGTCGGCACGGGGACAGGAGCGGGAATGGGTGCTGATGCCACAGGAGCTGCCGGACTTGCCTGGGACACGATGGAGGTGAAGGCAGCGATCTGGGTGGACATCGCCTGAACCATGGCAACCAGGCCCTGGATCTGCTGATACTGAGCCTGTTGTTGGGTGTTCTGAACCTCCATCCGTGTGTGTAGATCGGTCATGGCGACAGAGGCCTCCCGCAGTAGTCGGGCATGATCAGCGATCACCCGTCCTTGGAGTTGGAGAGCCGAAGGTGTCTCCGGTTGCTCTCCAGTGCCGGCTGGGTCCATACTGGCCGGATCTTCTGTTATGACTGGGTTGGATTTGGACCCAAACGCACGACACCGGAGGCAGAGAAAAAATGCAAAGCCCAAAGGGCGGTTTAATAATAAGTTAATAAGTCCAGCAGGCAAGGTCAAAAACGATAAACAGGCAGGGGTCAGGCGATCAACAAACAATGTCCAATATCCGTAATCCGTAATCAAAGTCCATATCCAGAAGGGGGGTCAGGGAATCCGTGTTTCAGTTCAGGGGTGGTGATAGCAGGCAAGCCGAGCACTGCACACTGGGTCTGGAGGGAAAATAAAACGGAACGAGAAAAAAATGGATAAGCAAAACTGAAAACACGAAAAGGTAAAAAAAACACAAGAGATACATACAGCAATCAACAACGTAGGCTAAGCTGGCTAGGGTACTTGCCACAGGTATTCTATGGGAAGATCTGGCGATGAGCATGGAGAAAACCAGGGTTCTTGTAGGCAGGCGATGATGATGATTGGGACCCGGTGCGCAGCACTCAGCCGTAAGCGCGTTCACTAATCACCACGATTGCCTTCACCTGTGGCGTTGGAGCGCGCGCCGTGCGCGTGCTGAGGTGCTGGGCGTCTCAGGATTACTCTCCGGGGATGAGGAGCGCGAATGCGCCCCATCTCCGGAGTCAGGAGGCGGGAATTCGGGAGACCCCGAACGCCGCGGGGTAGAGCCGGACCGACGCACGTTGCGTCGGGCCACCGGCAAGCTCGGGGGAGCGCAGGGGAATGCGCGCGGAGGTGCCGCCGTAACAGGACGGGCATAACAGTGGAGGGTGTGGATCCGTGTGGAGCAGTGCCATCCGGAGGAGGTGACCACACGCCGACCAGGGATCGGTGTTCTTCAAGGACGGACAGACATTAATGGGCTGTACTGTCCGCCTCGTCTCCGGAGAATCCACCTCTCCCTGGCTGCCTGTGTGGAGTGGGTGACGTTACTGGGCCACGCCTTCTTTTTGTGCTTTTTGGTGCAGTGGACAGATATTTTTTTATTTTGTGGGGAGTCGAAGGTCGATCCCCACACCTAAGACATTTATGTTGTGTGTCCTGTATGTCAGTCCCCCCGTCCTCCCCATATCTAATTGTTAGTGGGTGTTTTCTAGCTTGTGGGAGGGGAATTATTGGTAGTTGGGATAGGAGGTGGAGTGAGTCCCTCTTGTGTAGTGGTTGCATGCCATCTTCCCCACGTGTGCAGTGCCAGACCTTTTTGGGGTCTAGTGTGTGTGTGCGCTAATTCACTTGGAGTGTAGTGTGTCCACAGATTGTAGTGCCTTAGTGATAATAGCCTACCCTATTTTTGCAGTGCCTGGTCCAGGGTGTCTGGGTAGCTCCTCCCACCTCTATCCTAGGCCTAAAGAAAACCCTCACCTCATTGGCTAATTAAGTCAGACCTGCTGATCCTATGTTTGGGGGGGGGGGGGGGATATAATCTTAAGAATTTAATAAAGATTTATATATTTTAATCTTTCTCCTGGTCTTCTGTGTGGGGCAAGTGCTGAGAGATCCATTTGTTGCCTGTGTCGGGAGGAGTTAGGTGTCTCAGGAAAACCTGTGACATATACAGTATGTATGTATGTAGCATTTGTGTGTACGTACTGTATGTATTATGTAATATCTAAGCATACTGTTTACAGTATATAGATATTTTGTTCATTTCTTGTAATTTCTCTTGTAATTTTTCTTTGTAATTTTATTTGATCTATTATGTATACTATCTATCTATGTATTCCACTGTACCTTTCCCACTGCTACTGTAACTTGTTGTAATGCAATTGTTTTTGTACTACAATGTTTACTAATAATGAATAAATAAATCTACATATAAGATCCTACACAAGGACGTAGCCAAGGTAGAATGTCTTTATAAAACAAGGACCAGATGATAATCAGAATGATATTACTACTGAAGGCTAAACATCACTGACTACAACTCAACATCCACCCAGACAACAACCCAAGAACCAGACAGTAGCTAGTGCTTTAAAACCAAACCCTTTAATATTACCGTAAAATCAGTTCAACTATCTACTTGTACATGGCTAACATGAATATCTGTACAAAAATGCAGTAAAAATAGTAATTAATATATGTGACCGCCGCTGGTAATTTGGTCCTCAACTAGGCATTTTCATTTTTCAGTTTATTACAGATTATGAAAGTGCACATTGTAAGCTTTCAAATGAGGTCTCATACATTGAAATCTGAACATAATTGAAGAAGATATGCTTATTTGAATGCTAGTACTGCCAAATCAACTTAGCTGAGAAATCTCCCTCCAAAGTTCTCCAACATTTTCACACCTCTGACTGCCAGGTAATGGGCGTGAACAATAGCCTGGTAACCGCACCCCCAGCCACTCCCCCACTGGACGATCTGTCATTATCTGTCAGAGTGGCTGTCAACTTGGGGTATTAACTGAGAGTGGCAGCCGAGTGGGGTGCTCTCTCACTGATGACCCCACACTCTTTGAGTCAGTATTAATCTTGTGTTGTGAATGCAGTTAAGAACAATATAAGATGAAGTTCAAATTTAACGTTCTTTATTGTCACATACATGATATAAAGTACAAGCATAAGTAGTTAAGTGTACAAAAAAAGGCAACAGTCTAAGTGTTAAAGTGTACAGTCAGTTGTCTGTTTTATAGACAAGGTGCATAGTGTTCATTGTGATCAAGTATACAACAAAGTAATAACAGTCCCCAGCTCAATACTCAAGGTAATAACAACAGTACTCAGCTCAGTATTCAATATTCTAACAATGCAGTCTGTGCAAGTGTGGGCAAGTCTGTGCAAGAGAACAAGCAACGCTTCAGTATACAAACAGAAAAACAGGAAAGGCTGTGGCCTTTCTCCTGCAGTGCTGTCCGTCCTGATGATCTGCAGTGAATCTACAAGCGGACAGTCTTGTTCTGAGCTGCTGTGGAGTTTGGCGGGGGACATGTGACGTCTCGTCCCTCATCAGAACAGAACTCTCTGATCTTGTCAAAGAGATACGTCTGTCTGGCCATGTCCAGTCCGGGTGGGGCTTGCACAAGAAGACCTTCTCTGGGGGGCTGGACATCAGGCTTGCGCAGCAGCTGAAACTCGACTGCCGGTGCATCACGGTGTTCTCTGGCCACAACCATGCCAGGTCTCTCAGCATCAAAACTGCAATAGAATAGAAGGAAGAAAGTACATTAAACTATTGCCCACAGTACTGGCACTCCATATAGATAAAATAGTACCAGAATGTGTTGATTAAATAGACTAGCTGGCAAGTTTAGGAACTAAGGGCTAGCTCAGCTAACTAGCATGTTAGCTAACGTTAGCTAGCTAGCCTTTGTTAGTTTGCTAGTGCCTTTGTTATGCTAGCTAGACTTAGTCACTTGTTTAGAAAGGAGCTACTGCTAAATGACTAACGTTAATGTAATGTAAACAGCACAGATAGTATAAAGATCAGCTTACCCCAAAGCAAAGCAGAATGCTTGGCGTTGGTGTGAATCTGGTACGTCGTTCGACGCAACTCTGCGCTTGGTAGCAACTTGCTTTGCTGATACAGTCATCTCTGTATCACAGGTCATCAAGAATAAAACTCTGTGTACGAACGAGTCCTGCTCTGCTGGAGTTTTAGCTGCTCTTAAAACTCTTTCCATGTCCTGGATGCCATCCCCGTCTTCTCTTTAGCAAAAGCTGTAGCATCCATGGTTGAACTTGGGACTGAATGTAAACAAAGCCGGGGTGTTGGGGAAGGGTGGGGGGCGGAGAACCCGGAAGCAATAGCCAATGAAAACAAATCATGCTAATCGATCTGCCCGCCCCCAAACCCGACTCGAAATCAGCTAAAAACGAGCTTAGTTTGCAGACTAATTAAACGTATTTCGTGAACCTAAAACTGTTGTCTGTTATAGTAAGTGGGTTCTTCACAACTTCAACTTTGGTAATACAAAATAAAACAAAAAAGAAAAAAAACGTTTTTTTATGTATTTTGCCCTCTAGCGCATTTCGGGGTTTGCCGAGTTGCGGACCAAATCACCAGCCGCTGTCACATATACAGATGTGTCCTTTGTGTAGGCAGGCAGGTAGGTCATACATGTAGAATGACAGGATGATGGTCTCATACAGGTTTTACATGTCATTAAAGATACTACTCCTCCAACACAACAGCAGGATGAAAAAACAACAACATATTAACAAAAAATAAAGAAGAAAATACAAATATTTGGACATTAAAATCATATACATAGTACATACATATACATATACTAGTGCCTCTCTCTCTCCCTCCTTTCTTCTAACCAGGTCCAGGTCCAGTGGATGCCCCACTGTCACCAGCAGACCTCCCGGAGTCCGATAGATACCCCCGTGTCTGCTGTGGATGTCGTAGCATGTCCTCTCTCCTATGATGCTTTTTTAGCTTCTCTTACTCTGAAATGTAATTTAATTTAATGTAATGTATTGCTTTCTAAATGTTCTTAGCTGGTAGACAAACATACTCCTTGAGCTTGCTCGATCGCCTTGTTGAGAGGGGTCAGGGAAGAATTTTTACAGCTCACTTATCTGGCCCCCGGGTGATTACTGTTTTTTTGCTTCCCTCTGGAATATGTAGAGAGTGGGTCGTATGCCCACCTCCCTTGTTATCTGTAAAGCGCATTGTGTTGCCTCTGGGTATGAAATGCGCTATACAAATAAAGCTTTGATTGATTGATTGATATACATAACTGCCAGCCTGTGAAGTGGTTCTAGCTGGTTAGGGACAGGATCAGGATCTAGCTGGGTTAAAGTTAGGGTCAGGGTTAGAGTCAGGGTTAGGTTCTATATAGATATAGAGATATAACAATAACTGTTTTCCCCTCACAAAAGCTCAGTAGTGCTAAAATGGCATATTGTGTCACTATCTGTTGGGTCGAAGAGAAACTTAGCGTAAATCCATAAATACAGCACACAAAGTACTACATCCTCAAGCAAGAATCATGCACAGTCAAAATATCCTTGAGAACCTTTAATGCGTGCACAGTGAGGGCGGATGCAAGGTTGCTGGAACTTGCACACTGTGCAAGGAGTGTGGAGTGGAGACTATGGGTGTCCAGCAGCACTGGAGAGTACTGTTATAGAATTTACATCTGGCCTCAAGACCTTTCTATTCCAAACACCTTAAACCTTTGTTCTCTCTCCCCTTTTGTAATTCACCAACTCCCCCAACTGTTCACATAGCTGTGCTAACCTACAGAATGGCCTCCAGGAGGCCATACACCTAGAAATCTGTCTACACCAGAATAACCATCCTTTGTCCCTTTTGTCCCCAAGAAATTGCCGCCTTTTCCCATGTCACATGTCTGTATTCTTGGCCACGCCTGCCATTTCATATGACGTACAATGGATTAGCCAATCACATCCTGGAAGCGTCGTACCTGTGTTTTGCTTGAATATAAGGCAGAGCAAGATCAGGAGGCTTCACTTCTTTGGATAAACCACTCATGTTGCGTTGTCCAGGAAGTCCTTGCGCTCGTATGTTTTCTCAATAAACCAGACTTAACCTTTTGAGCGAATCTTGGTAAATCCTTTTTGACTAGATCAGTTAAAATCCATTACCACACCTGATCTTGAGAATAATTGATGAATTGCAATCTCAACAATGACCTCTAATTTTAATATATTTTGTACATACGTTTTATAAATATTTCTGGTTGACATACAAATTTGGAAGTTTTTACCATGATCTACGCGTATAAATGGAGTCTCCGACGTACTTCAGGCGAGGCACGAACGTCAAGGCTAATCGGCAGAGGTTATTCAGTCACACCCCGTAATGACGTACCCACCAGCTGACTGTCAGCTGTCTTAGCATTGGCTCGCTATAGCGCACGTATTTTAGCTGTCAAAACATGTCATTGTTCGCTAGGGTATATATATATATTAAATACACGGTGCAATTGCTTGTGAACAGCTCATTGTTGGTTAAGGGCTCCCCCTGCGGTGATCATGATAGTAGATGCCGCAACTGGCTCATTTAAGTCATGGGCCGGAGCTGCTGGTGTGTTCGTGTTGGGGGGTATTGATGCATTCTTCTGGTTTCCACTATGCGTCGGCTGGTGGAAGCCAGGGAATTAACTAGCTAGTCTCTGTGGCGCTCCGTGGTGACCGTGGGCCGAAACATCTCCGAAGGGCCATCCAGCGGTCCCTCCGGTCTCCATGGAGGCAGAGCCTTGAGGCTGTATCTCCTTCGGACTCCACGAAGCGTCGGCCCGTGGAGGCCAGGGACTATAAGTCCCCCTGTGGCTCTCTTTGACGGTCTTAGTGGGCTAGTGACCTCCGAGCGTCTTCCCGATCGCGGCCCACTCTGATCGTCATAGAGGCAGGGGGCTAGATGCCGTTCCCTCTTCGGCACTCTGGGCCAAGCGGCCCAGAGGGGGGGAACATCTAGATAACGCGCTTTCCACATGCGTGGAAAGCAGGGGGCCCCCCCGAGCAGAGCACACTGCCAAAATTCATATGCTATGTATTATCGCTGCATGCTAATAAATGGGTCAATTTTGACTAAAGTGATCTCGACTGAATTAGTATCGAACCTAGCTAATGTTAGATAAACGAACCATATGTTAGCTGTAATTGACAACAGCTTATAAAAAGCTGTCTGATCCAGCTAGCTATCTGTCTTTATCCAGCCTGTTTACGTTAGCTAGCCTAATGTTAGGTATGTTAGCTAGCTGTGTTAGTTATCCTAGCATGCTAACGTTAGCTCTCAATGCATTTGCTTTTGGTAACGTAAGCCCTTCTGTGCAATGGCAGAAACATGTACTGCGCACCATACTGTACCCTTCACACAATTAATCAGGTGCAAACTGTTCTGTAAGGTTTCCAAAGTAATATACAAATATACTTATAATAAATATACATATATATATATACAAATAAAGCTTTGATTGATTGAAGTGATAGCCTACCAGGACCATGGTGAGTATGCTGTGTTGTATAGCATAGGCCAATAGGCAAAAAAGTCAAAGTTGGTTAGAAGTCAGTTTGTCTCCCCAAGAATCTCCCGATTGTTATCTCTCACTCAAACTACATTCGATATGCTGTAGACTTACTGATAGCCTATTGTTGTAATTTATGCTGTTTTGTATATGCAAAATAACTGCTACTAATCACTTTTATAATTTGTCCCCTTTTCTTGTAGCCCAACTGGGACTCAGGAGGTCCAGGTCCCACGCTCAAGGGCTCTGGAGGTGTGCAGGTCCTGGAGGGCAGGTTGCAACCAATGTCACCTAATGATACTATTATAATATGTTACAGCACCCCCATTTTATGAGAAAGTAGCCTGTCTTCATGTTATGTCATGTTGTATGCACTACAATAACCTCGGAAAATAAAGATGTAGGCCTACAGTACCCGTGCAGATTTTTGTAATGTATTTATTCTAGAAAACAGACAATTCTCACAATGAGATCTTCACTTCAAACACACCTGTGTACTGAATCGTTTGTACTAACGGGGCGCTCACACGCTTGCGTATGATGCGTCAACATTGACGGATGCCATTCACTTTCAATGGCTGCAGCCGAATGGCATTCTGGTTCTGTTGTTGTCCCGGTGCGTTGCGTTGCCTGCGTTGCTAGCGTCGAAAGTTGAAAAATGTTCAACTTTGACACCGGGCTCACACGCTTGCCTTTGATGCATGTCCGTCAACGTATGGCGGAAGGCGTGTCTGCCGCACGCAACAACGAATCACATTGTCCGAAACTGCGCTCGCAACAGCCAGTAGATTCTCTGAACCTGCTATTTTGAAAACCCACCCGGCTTTTCGTTTAGTGCTGTCATGGATGCTAATCTGGTCGAACGTGTGGTGATCGTCTATGCATTGTGGTTGAGGCAACGTGAACGTGGTGCCCGCAGGTATTGGGTACATCCTATCCTGCAAAGAAACAGCGATTATCCTCCATCTTGGTATCGAAAAATGTTTAAATCCCGCCTTGCGATGACGTCTTTCTCCGTCAAGACATCTGATAATGCCTGGATGAGCACTAGCGACGAATCACAGCCAGATTTCTTTCCTAGCATTAAGTTTGATAAAAGAGATGAGTATTAGCAAAGGCAAGGATAATGATTATATCAGTGTACAATGAGCTATGATGGGTAAGAATTACACTATTCATTTGATTTTCAGGCATGGCATATCATGTATATCATGCTTACTTGCAATGGTAATAATGCCTTCAGGTGATAACAATAACCATGCTTGATTAATTTGATGTATAATGTGGCAAATGCTATAGTAGCAGTAGCAAGCATCAGCCCACTATAGCTAAATAACGCCAGACAAGATTACAGACTGTAATCAATGTATGAACAATGTCACATTGAGCATGCTCAACATTATGTTAAAATTGAAATACAGTAGGACCCCACTTATCGTTCGTATCTCTGAAATGTCCGGATGACTGAAACCAAATTCAATAAGTGGTATACTTGTTTCATATAGATTCTTAATAGACCGATAAATACCCTTAATTACTTGTGAAAATGCATCAAAATTGCAATCAAATAGCCAACTAAACTCATATAGCCTAGCCTATAATAGACCTACAGTAGCCTATAATAAAATAACCGAATTTCCACTTGAGTGCATGCTTTGTTCAAATACAGTACTTTATTCTCAAATGAGGCGTACGCTGCATCGATAGGCTACTGTATTCGCAGAACAACATGGTAAAGCCTAAAAACAACCCAACATTAGAACAATTAGAGCAAATGATAATCAATAAATAAATAAATGAAATGACGGACAAGTTGTCGTGTCTTAGGCTATTGTAGCCTAAAAGAAGAAGTCTCTAAAACAACCGATGTAGGCTAACGTGGCCTAGGCTGTAGGCTATTATTTAACAAATACAGTAGGTCTAGTAGACTAATCTACATGCCCACAACACGTCTGTGTTCCTGAAGTCCATTAACTGGGAACGAAAATGACTCGATGCTCCTCTGCTTCAGGTTGCTGACGCGCTTTCTGGCTTCCAAGGAATGCAGCTCTCGCGCAGCAGACTCGTTTGCGTTTTGCGCTCGACATTAGAAGAAATTAAACGTGACAGTAGGCTACAGCCGACAGGCAACATGTAGGTCTACATACAGTTCTGTTTTTATTCACAGTAGGATACAGTACTGTAATGAAAATCCCACCAGTAACCAGATAGCAGGCAAAAAAAAAAGAAGAGTTTTTTAAGCCTGTCCGGTAGACCGGGAGGTTCGGATCTCTGAAGTTCGGATGAGTGGGGTCCTACTGTACATCTGAAACCTCCGAACGTAACGTTAGCATTAACTAACGTTAACTAAAGTTAACCCTAAGCCCTTAGCATTAGCTACCGTTAGCATAGCTACCGTTAGCATAGCTACCTAGCCTATCAATATAGTTGACGTTAATATAAAGAAATGTAACATTAGATAATGTTAGCCAAGTTATTCAACATTGACCCACTTACCCTCTAGATCTTTTCCAACGATGTCCTAAAGTAACCACATGTCATGATCATTTGCATCATAGACATATGTTCATATCTATGATTAGCATGATCATAGCAGCTTCATTGCTAAAAGCATAGCAAATGTTAGCGACGTCATATGACTTCCTTAATACTATCCAATCAGAGGCAGAGTAGGGTGGGTCTTCCTATGGTGACGTGTTTTCCGCCGAGTTTGCAGGACTCATGAACGCGCGCCCAGCGTCCCCGAGGCTCGTTCACAGCACGTTTCAAATGGGCTCGATACAGGTATTGGTGGCTTCAAAAACAAAAAAAACCAATTGCATTAAAAGTTGATATTGATTAGATTGGTCTCTGATGCTGAATGATACCCAGAAATGACCTGCACGCTAAACTAAGTTCAGGAATTGGAAGCCTAATGATAGCTAGCTAAAGTTAGCTAATGCTAGCTAGCACGCTACCTATTGTTAGCTAGCTAAGTCAAGGCCCGAACTTGGCTAACGTTTAGACAATATTGCAAATACTCCGACAAACTATTGCAAACCTTTTTTTCTGTTACTGCTGGCTTTGTGTTCGCCGTGAACATTTGCAGAAACATAAGCGAACGGTCTGAGCTGGTAGTTTGTGTTAGTTAACGTTACTCTAAAATGGCCGCTGGACTGAGGGAAATGTGAATTGTTTGTTTGTTTGACTGTGCTGAATTTGAGACTCACATTGGGAGCTCGCTCGTGTCAGGCTTTCTAAGGCTATCGCGAATCTTAGGCTAATATTACATAGGCAACAGTGAAGGCGAAGCCAAGATAATGCTTTATATATTTTCCATTTGTCTGGAAAGTAGGAGACTGAGAACGATGCCACCCGCGAGGTAAGCAGGGTACCATGGAAAATAACGTTAGCTCGAAACAAAGATGGAGGAAGCTTTGTTTGCCACATTAGTAGTATCGGTGTGTATTGTTGGAATTCACGAGTCAAAAACAGGCGTTCCTGTTAAAACTGCGAGTAGTAATGCGTGATTCACGGGCCTTATACATTTAATCTGTGCACTGCAGTGGCTAATGCCTAAACTAGCTTCATGTTTCCCACACTGATGATTGACCGCCATTGACCGCATCTGTCCTGGGCAGATGCATGGAGGTATAATATAAACTGGAGACGGCATTGAAAATGGCTGCCTATTCATTTCAATGAAAGTTGCTCACCGGCGCATGAAGCCATTTGATGTAGTGGCCAAAGCTCGGTATTGCAAGTCACGTGACGGCATGCGGCCCAAGACCCTTATTTCCCATGGTTTGTGGATTATGATAGATAGGGCTAGAAAAGGAAAACAAAATTTTTCTGGGTATCATTCAGCATCAGAGACCAATCTAATCAATATAAACTTTTAATTCAATTGTTTTTTTTTGTTTTTGAAGCCACCAATACCTGTATCGAGCCCATTTGAAACGTGCTGTGAACGAGCCTCGGGGACGCTGGGCGCGCGTTCATGAGTCCTGCGAACTCGGCGGAAAACACGTCACCATAGAAAGACCCGCCCTACTCTGCCTCTGATTGGATAGGAAGTCATATGTAATGACGTCGGCTAACATTTGCTATGCTTTTTGCAATGAAGCTGCTATGATCATGCTAATCATAGATATGAACGTATGTCTATGATGCAAATGATCATGACATGTGGTTACTTTAGGACATCGTTGGAAAAGATCTAGACGGTAAGTGGGTCAATGTTGAATAACTTAGCTAACATTATCTAATGTTACATTTCTTTATATTAAAGGACAATGCTCGTCGGGGCACTGAGAATGCAGTTTCTAAAAATCTATTTTCTGCCGCGAAACGGTTGTTTTCATCAATCTGTCTTGATGAATCGCTAGTTGTGCTTACATAGAGCATAGGCCTGTTGTGTTTTTCACATGCCTCTGTAATATGATCTTTAGAAACGTCTTTAGACACGAAATAGCTTCCTCACTTGCTCCAGCACGCATTCGCACAGCGCGCAATCGTTGCTCCAGCACGCTGTGCGCATGCATAGATTTTTAGAAACTGCATTCTAAGTGCCCCGACCACCGCCATTACATGGATATACTGGCTCGCGCTGGATTTTAAATTTCTTCTACATGTCTCCGAACTACACCAAAGTGATCTCGGTGAGTCAAACGTCTTATAATATGTCGTAAATAAGGTCCAGGTTGTCAAAAACGAGCATTGTCCTTTAACGTCAACTATATTGATAGGCTAGGTAGCTATGCTAACGGTAGCTAATGCTAACGGCTTAGGGTTAACGTAAGTTAATGCTAACGTTATGTTCGGAGGTCTCAGATGTATTTAAATTTTAACATAATGTTGAGCATGCTCAATGTGACATTGTTCATACATTGATTAGTCTGTAATCTTGTCTGGCGTTATTTAGCTATAGTGGGCTGAGGCTTGCTGCTGCTACTATAGCATTTGCCACATTATACATCAAATTAATCAAGCATGGTTATTGTTATTACCTGAAGGCATTATTACCATTGCAAGTAAGCATGCCATGTATATGCCATGCCTGAAAATCAAATGTATATTGTGATTCTTCCTCATCATAGCTCATTGTACACTAATATAATCATTCTCCTTGCTTTTGCTAATACTCATCTCTTTTATCAAACTTTATGCTAGGAAAGAAATCTGGCTGTGATTCGTCGCTAGTGCTCATCCAGGCTGTTGTCATCTCCCGCCTGGACTCCTGCAACTCCCTACTTGCTGCCATCCTGCAGCGTTGGCCATCAGACTCCTGGAGAAAGCTGCTGCTGACCTGGTGTTCAACAGCCCCATGCTCTTCCACACAACTTCCCTACTCCGTTCTCAGCACTGGCTCCCTGCACTGTCCCATCCAGTTTAGGACTGTGGTGCAAGCCTACAGGGCAAATGAACAGCTCCCTCCTACCTCCAGGCTGTGGTCAAGCTCTGCTGCCTTGAGGTGACTGATTCCCCAGTTGCTCCAAGCCCCCCTATGGCAGATTGTAACGGCCATGGCTCTTTTCTGTCCTGGCCTCACAGTGGTGGAATGAACTGTGCACTGATGTCAGAACAGAGCCAATAATACACACTGTTCATAGAGAGCCTAGTTATTATTGATTAACTTGGACTGTTTCCTCTCTCCTTGTCAGTCATTAAAATATTTTCAGTGTTTCACAATACTTATGTATAACATTTCATTATTTTGTCTCAGACCATTTCTGAAACAATCATCGGTATCAGTATACATTTCCCTCCAATGTTATTGCTTGCCCATTTTTAACCATTTAACTACCAGACTGTACAAAATAATTACACATCTATAGTATTTTCTATTGGTGATTTTTTTTTCTTTTTTTTCTTTTTTTTTTACAAGGTATAGCCTACTTCTCCACTTTCTCACAATGTTGGTATGAAATGGCAGTCAAACTATGCAATGATGTTCCATAGTTTCCACCCAAATTCCCAACAAATGTGGCCACCACACTGTTCAGGACATTCACGGTTCTTGCTCACAGGGATCGGTAAAAGAAAGGGACATGGTTCCTCCATAATGTGCTAAGGCTCTGCTTCAAGGGCGTAGCTTTGGTTTCAACATTGGTAGGGACCATATAACAGTGTAGCCTGCATACACAATATTTGCTGGGGATGAGAAGTTAAACCTCTTAAATATTAATACATGCATATTTATGAAATTGAATAATATTAATACAATGTTCTTAGTGTACAGGCACATGCCGTGAGCCTTTAGATTGGATAAGCATAAAATATAGTAATACACACACATACACGCTACATGCACCATCCCTGACTATGAATTAACCTATTCATTACACCTTGCTTATATGGACAACACGTCCCTGGTGTACACTGATTATTACGGTAAAAACACCAAACTGATTGGTGGACATCAGGCGAGGCTACACTTCTGGCAAATCTAACTCAATGAATAGGTAGGCTGGGTGATCAATGGTTGACTTTTTATTATTACAAACTTTCACTTATCGGTAACATAACAGTGAAAGTAAATTTGCATATAACGTACACTTTCAGATCTATAGTACTCTTTATCTTCTGAGAATTCTTATTCCTGCATGCATCCAACATCTTCATATCAGTAAGCCCACCAATTCAAATATACATTAAATCATAATTTTCTGTCTGTTCTAGTCTATAGTATTCTTCGTTTTCTGAGAATTCTTATTTCTGCATGCATTTTGCTACTTCAGCAATCCAAACAGGTGCCTACGTCGGTCATTCACGGAAACAAACTGTTGGCACACATCACTTATCTCTACTTGGTCAAGGGCCTCTTGGTGCACATGGCATACAGCTACATTATTAAGGCGCTGCTGGGACATGGTAGATCTTAACCAAGTTTTCAGTCTTTTGAGTGCACTAAAACTTCCTTCAGCTGAGGCCACAGGGACGACCAACAACAATCTAACCAGCTTCTCAACCTCATTGAATAAGGGCCATTCCGCCGAATCAGTGCCATTTGCTTGTTGTAACTTTTCAAAATTAAACTCATTCTTATCTTTTTACAGCACTGTATCTAATAACACACATGTTTAACTATTCAAAGAGTGTAATGGTCAATCTCAGGCCATTTTCTTTTTTTTTTAACAAGGTTTCTAAAAGGAATATGGTTGCATTTTTCTCAGTCCTGTTACCAAAACTCTTACACCTGTTTAAATATCAATTAAAGGCCAAGCCAACTAGTTTCTTTGTTTTTCGCTCAATTAAGTGGGTATTTTAAAGAAATAATTGGTTACATGTTAAAGGGCAATGCTCGTTTTGGACAACCTGGACCTTATTTACGACATATTATAAGAAGTTTGACTCACCGAGATCACTTTGGTGTAGTTCGGAGGCCTGTAGAAGAAATTTAAAATCCAGCGCGAGCCAGTATATCCATGTAATGACGGTGATCGGGGCACCGAGAAGGCAGTTTCTCAAAATCCATTTTCGGCCGCTAAACGGTTGTTTTCATCAATCAGATTGGATGAATCGACAGTAGAGATTCCTCAACGCGAGGCATTGTTTCGGTTTTCAAATACGGGGTCCTTAGCCTCTGTAATATGATCTTTACATGCCTTTCCCTACTTGCTCCAGCACGCATGCGCACAGGCCAGCGCGCAGACTGGCTATTCTCCGGCTCACATTCTCTGCGCTACGATCGTTGTTGGTGCCGAGAATATTGTCATCGTCATTCGTCAGCAACAATCCGATCGTAGCGCAGAGAATGTGAGCCGGAGAATAGCCAGTCTGCGCGCTGGCCTGTGCCCCGATCACCGTCATTACATGGATATACTGGCTCGTGCTGGATTTTAAATTTCTTCTACAGGCCTCCGAACTACACCAAAGTGATCTCGGTGAGTCAAACTTCTTATAATATGTCGTAAATAAGGTCCAGGTTGTCAAAAACGAGCATTGCCCTTTAAGGGGAGACACCCCAGGTGAATAGGAAACAAAAAAGCCTCAATAGGTATCACCATCAAACTCCCCCAGTTTGTTAGGTACATTAAGGAGCATCTTTTTTGTATTACAAGTTTTCTGAAATCTTATAGATTAATATGCAAATTAGGCATTATATGCGCTAAATATGCGCTAATTTGCATAATTCCGGGACATCAATTTTTTTAATTGGTTCAAGCCAGATTCAAAATTCTTGTTTAATTTTGTTCACATATCCCTATTCAAAACTTTGGCCAGGGGGCTTTTTGATATCTCTTTTCTTCACTTCAGAAATCAGAAAATACTGTCAACAGTCATAAAAAGACCAATTTTCGCCATGTTTTAGGGATAAACTTATATAAATCAGGCTATGAATTAAATTTAAAAAAATCCCCCTTGGCCAAACCCTTCAGAATATGGATTGGAACAAAACTGGAAAGTTAGGTGTATGTAGGTGCTACTCAAGTGGTGGTTTTGATGTCCCTAAGATGAGAAATAACTCATTTTGAGAAAACAGGCTTTGAAAATTTGTATTGTAAAAAAACATACATTAGCATTGTAAACCAATATTTACAAACACAATATCCAATCACATCATTAGTAACAACATTACACAACATCTGAAAACACATAGAAACTGAAAACTGAATAACACAGCATGTTGTGGATTCAAAATAGTCCAGGAGTAGACATTTTCTATAGAGAATTAAAGACCTGTTTAGTTGGAAGCCCACTCACCACGTCAAGGTACAGCCCACGAGTGGGGTGTTAGTAAAGACGAGACTAGAGACGAGACAATGTTAGTAGGGAAGAGAACATTCCCTTTTAGAAAGCTTGTATTATTTTGTTAAACAGATCATGGACAAAGATTTGACGATTTGACGAGGACATGCATGAGAAAACAGATTATCTAACTTTTTGTGTTTTTTTAAGCGTTTTACATGGAGAAAACATGAATGAATGAATGAATGAACATGAAGAGTAAGCTGATTCATAAATACACAGGACAAGATGTGGTAAACAATGCAGGGTAAACACCAATAGAAGCTAAATATAGATTGCCAAACAAACAAGTGATATAACCATCGTCAAAAGCAACACCATAGGAGACATCAAGCTACGCCGTCATAGGTCTACAGAGTCACTCCTCAGATGGCACCACACTAGCTATCCACAAAACTGTTCTAGGCAGCTGGTTTGTAGAACCCACTCAGCTGCAGTTCACAAAACTGTTCTAAGCAGCTGGTCTGTAGAACCCACTCAGCTGCAGTCCACAAAACTGTCCTAAAACCACAATATGTTCCTGGTGCGCATGGGGTTGTCATCAGTGAAGCAGACTACCCCATATTGCCGCCTTCATGTTGTCCACTGAACGCTGGTTATTGAGAATTATTGTAATAATTCTCAATAACTGTAATTTTGTAACATTTTGCATTTATTGGCAGTCAGCTTACCTACCTACCTCTGGGTCCACATCTGCATATGCCTGCCTAATCTGCTCTCTGCTTCTGTGCAAGGACTCCAGACCTCTCTCTATTTCAGAAACTGAAAATAAAAGTTTATTTGGTCAGTTTATGGATGCATGTAGAAATGCCACAGGTAGAGAGAGGGAGACTACTGTGCATATGTATAGGCTTCTGATATTGGCTAGAGAGAGAGAGGGAACACGTTTCAATAGCCTACCTGTCACCCTCTTGTCATGTTTCTGATACGTTTTCAGATGAAGCCCTGGGATCCAACACTTTACTAATCTTTTGGAGAGCTGCATACCCCAACCCTAACTCGTGCGCTAAGAGGACCATCCTTACATTGACCAAATGCATCAAACAGAATCAAATGCAACATCATTCCTAGTTGTATCATGAAGCCGAGTTGATGTGTAGACACTTTTGCGATAGCCATTTCTCACAAAGACTGCACTCTAAGAGCAAAGTACTACAGAATCCACTATTCTGAGGATCTATGTTAATTTTAAGACCAGTCCCTGCACAATTAGTACAATTCAACCCAGTTATCAGCTCATTCAAACGCGCCGCATCTCCCTGCTGCTCACTGGACATGCTAGCACCGGCTAATGACAACTTTCGCGAATAGGCACTTTATATCTCATAAATGTAAACCTTTCCATTTAGTTTCTCATGTCTTCTGTTCAACCTTGCGGGCAAACACTGTTGTCGTTGTTGCTTATTACATTTAGAATGCTTTACAGACAGCATTGTTTGGATTAGATATAAGGAAGTGGAAACGTGTCACATGACGCGCTGAACCAATCACGTTCTCAGAAATCAACAACAGCCAATGAGATTTCACGCTTAGCATCAAACCCGCCTTTGTATTTCCACGATTGGTTGCTGATACAAATGAAACTATCAGGTTTGGTTGCGATCACATCGCGCTCGAGAGCCAGATCTTTCAAATGATATATCACATGACCGGGTCCAAATAACGGCCGCGGTTCGGCTCGTTTCGAAAGAATGCTAACTTTTGGTGATTTTAGGAAGAATCTACAGACGCAAACAGACTAAATGAAGTAAAATAAACATCTAAATGTGTATTTTTGATGTTTTATTTCCACTAGTATGAAAGAAGACATGTTATGGAAGCAAACTAGCACAAAATCTCAAATTTGACCAGGGCGTTGTCTCCCCTTAAAAAAAATAATATCTGTAGCTAAAAAGTCACAACATATGCAGGCGAATGCATTTCTTTTAAAAACACAAAGTCATTATTTATTTTAAAGGGAGACCCCAACCTCAATTTGATCACAAATTTATCATGTGATTTATCAAATAATTGTTCAAATGATGGACCAAACATAATTGAAATATAAATGGTTTATCTTTATTTTTTTTTAAATAAAAAACAATGAGGTAACAGGAATGAATATTGGGTCACAGAAATGAGCACCGAGTAACAGGAATGAGTGCTTTTGTGTGTGAGAACAACTGGATGTCACAGAACTAACTTCAATTAAACAAACATGAAACAGGTCATTGTATATGGCAAAAATATCTTAGTCTAAGCCCTGTTTGGGCCTGGATTATATTGTGAAAACTATAATAAAAAGTCAAATAAATCAAGAAATCCACATCAAAGCAGTTACAATTGAATGTGCATGCTTTTGCATGAGTGATTATGTGAGTGTGTGCTTGTGTGTGCTTGTGTGTTCGTGTGTGTGTGTGCGTTTGTGTGTGTGTCCGTAGCCTTGTGCATGTGTGAGAATGCATAAGTGTGACTGTGTGTGTGTGTGTGCAGGGTTAGGGTTAGAGGGCTCCTCCCCTTGCAGCATGTGTGTCTGGCTCCTGCCTCTGTACAGTATGGGTTCTCCATCTTCCTCTACAAAAGGCAAGAAAGACAACAAATACAAAGAGTTGTGCATATTAAGCAGGTCCTCAGATCTATTGACTACCAGTACCTAATATTAACTTGAAAATATCCTTTTCTGCATGTAAAACACAACATTCACTCGAAAACAAGACATCCACTTGTATTTTGTATATAATTGCTATAAATTAATGAACAAAACTTGCCTTTTCTAGTAAGAAACAGTCTGTAGTTTGGCCCAGATGTCTTTGTCAATTTCCATGTAACGAGCTGTGACTTGCCTCTCTGGTGGTATGGCACACAGGATGTCTTGAAACAGGTACCAAAGGATGTCCTCGTGGGTTGGCCAGTAAAACCTGTTGGCTCCAATCCTTTTCATACAACGAACCTTGACATGTGTGTTGCTTGTGTCTGTGATGATCCCAGGGTACAGCTGACCATCGTACTTCAGCACACACCATTTGCCAACAACCTCAGGACTTTGCCACTGATTTTCTGTGGTCGTGGGAGCCTTCTGTTGATTGAATGTGAAATGCTTTGGATTAAAGCACTCACAGCTCAGATGTTGTCTTGCTGTACACAGGCAGCTGACATCCCTGTAGGTCAGCTCTCCAGGACCTAGGGTTACTGCCTGATGCATCTTCATTGTAGATGGAACTGGTGGCACATCCTTGGGCATCTCTGACACTGCTCTGTCAACTGCTTCCTCTTCCACAAAAAACAGCTTGATTGTTGTATCCGTCTTGCTCAACACAGAAAACAGCTCTGAAGCGTCTGGGATATCTGACCCCTTGCTGACAAGACTGTATGCCGTCCTCTTCAGGGCCCCTCCCACTCTATCCAGGGCCCCCTTGCCGTGGCTTGCCTCAAAGAAGTTCCACGTTCCAGCAGTGAATCCTCTTCTGCTCAGTAGAAAACAGGAAAAAAATCCCTCGCTGTTTATACTGAGTGCAAGGGCCATCACTGAGTTGGGTGAACCACCCAAAAGGGGCGCAGTGAGCAGAAGAGGGAGTATGAAATCAAACCATCATGTTCTGCCAAAAACTTCACATGTAGATTTTTCATTGTGTCCAAAAGGAACCTCTTCTGATTTTTTATTTTCTTCTGTGTGAGGGTCTGTCTCTTCCCAGTCGTAATTCTACTGACATCGTCCCTCTTGGACTTTCTTTATGAAGCCGTCTGCCACCCTATTGTTTCTCTTCCTTTGGTAGTTTAAGGGGAGACACCCCAGGTGAATAGGAAAAAAAAAATCCTTAATAGGTATCACCATCAAACTCCCCCAGTTTGTTAGGTACATTAAGGAGCATCTTTTTTGTATTACAAGTTTTCTGAAATCTTATGGATAAATATGCAAATTAGGCATTATATGCTCTAAATATGCGCTAATTTGCATAATTTCAGGAATCCATTTTTTTTAACTGGTTCAAGCCAGATTCAAAATTCTTGTTTCATTTTGTTCACATATCCCTATTCAAACTTTGTCCAAGGGGGATTTTTGATATCTCTTTTCTTCACTTCAGAAATCAGAAAATACTGTCAACAGTCATAAAAAGACCAATTTTCGCCATGTTTTAGGGATAAACTGTTATATAAATCAGGCTATGAATGAAATTTAAAAAATCCCCCTTGGACAAACTCTCAGAATATGGATTGGAACAAAACTGGAAAGTTAGGTGTATGTAGGTGCTACTCAAGTGGTGGTTTTGATGTCCCTAAGATGAGAAATAACTCATTTTGAGAAAACGGGCTTTGAAAATTTGTATTGTAAAAAACCATACATTTGCATTGTAAACCAATATTGACAAACACAATATCCAATCACATCATTAGTAACAACATTACACAACATCTGAAAACACATAGAAACAGAAAACTGAATAACACAGCATGTTGTGGATTCAGAATAGTCCAGGAGTAGACATTTTGTATAGAGAAGTAAGACCTGTTTGTTGGAAGCCCACTCACCACGTCAAGGTACAGCCCACGAGTGGGATGTTAGTAAGACGAGACTAGAGACGAGACAATGTTAGTAGGGAAGAGAACATTCCCTTTTAGAAAGCTTGTATTATTTTGTTAAACAGATCATGGACAAAGATAGACACATTTGACGAGGACATGCATGAGAAAACAGATTATCTAGCTTTTTGTGTTTTTTTAAGCGTTTTACATGGAGAAAACATGAATGAATGAATGAACATGAAGAGTAAGCTGATTCATAAATACACAGGACAAGATGTGGTAAACAATGCAGGGTAAACACCAATAGAAGCTAAATATAGATTGCCAAACAAACAAGTGATATAACCATCGTCAAAAGCAACACCATAGGAGACATCAGGCTACGCCGTCATAGGTCTGCAGAGTCACTCCTCAGATGGCACCACACTAGCTATCAACAAAACTGTTCTAGGCAGCTGGTTTGTAGAACCCACTCAGCTGCAGTCTACAAAACTATTCTAAGCAGCTAGTTTGTAGAACCCACTCAGCTGCAGTCCCCAAAACTGTCCTAAAACCACAATATGTTCCTGGTGCGCATGGGGTTGTCATCAGTGAAGCGGACTACCCCATATTGCCGCCTTCATGTTGTCCACTGAACGCTGGTTATTGAGAATTATTGTAATAATTCTCAATAACTGTAATAATTTTGTAACATTTTGCATTTATTGGCAGTCAGCTTACCTACCTCTGGGTCCACATCTGCATATGCCTGCCTAATCTGCTCTCTGCTTCTGTGCAAGGACTCCAGACCTCTCTCTATTTCAGCAACTGAAATTAAAACAGTTTATTTGGTCAGTTTATGGATGCATGTAGAAATGCCACAGGTAGAGAGAGGGAGACTACTGTGCATATGTAGGCTATAAGCTTCTGATATTGGCTAGAGAGAGAGAGAGAGAGAGAGAGAGAGAGAGAGAGAGAGAGAGAGAGAAAGAGGGAACACGTTTCAATAGCCTACCTGTCACCCTCTCTGTCATGTTTCTGATACGTTTTCAGATGAAGCCCTGGGATCCCTAACACTTTACTAATCTTTTGGAGAGCTGCATACCCCAACCCTAACTCGTGCGCTAAGAGGACCATCCTCACATTGACATCAAATGCAACATCATTCCTAGTTGTTGACACTTTTGCGATAGCCATTTCTCACAAAGACTGCACTCTAAGAGCAAAGTACTACAGAACCCACTATTCTGAGGATCTATGTTAATTTTAAGACCAGTCCCTGCACAATTAGGACAAATCAACCCAGTTATCAGCTCATTCAAACGCGCCGCATCTCTCTGCTGCTCACTGGACATGCTAACGCCAGCCCCATCTCCCTGCTGCTCACTGGACATGCTAGCACCGGCTAATGACAACTAGCGCGAATAGGCACTTTATATCTCATAAATGTAAACGTTTCCATTTAGTTTCTCTTGTTTTCTGTTCAACCTTGCGGGCAAACACTGTTGTCATTGTTACTTATTACGTTTAGAACGCTTTACAGACGGCATTGTTTGGATTAGATATCAGGAAATGGAAACGTGTCACATGACGCGCTGAACCAATCACGTTCTCAGAAATCAACAACAGCCAATGAGATTTCACGTTTAGCATCAAACCCGCCTTTGTATTTCCACGATTGGTTGCTGATACAAATGAAATTATCAGGTTTGGTTGCGATAACATCAGGCTAGAGAGAGAGATCTATCTATCGATATATCACAACAGGGGATCCAAAAGACGGCCGCGCTCTGGTTCGTTGCGAAAAGATGCTAACTTTTGGTGATTTTAGGAAGAATCTACAGACGCAAACAGACTAAATGAAGTAAAATAAACATCTAAATGCGTATTTTTGATGTTTTATTTCCACTAGTATGAAAGAAGACATGTTATGGAAGCAAACTAGCACAAAATCTCAAATTTGACCAGGGCGTTGAAAAACGATGTTTTCACCTACCGTGTCTCCCCTTAAGTTTAGTTCTGCATTCTTCGCATTCATCAGCCATATTTTCTTTGAAAACCCAAATGAACTTTGGGCGAGACGTTGCAGCCTATATTTTTTGACAACCCTTCCTGTCACTATCTTTGAGATGAGTTGCCTTTCCTTTTCTCCCCGTGAGTTGCTGTAATTCTGTTGGATGTCCTCCACTAAGGCCTCATGGAAGAGAAGGGTCTTTTGTATTGTAGCGCGTGGTAGCTGTCTCATTTGTTTGTTCACTTTTGTACGTGGAGATGGATTATTCTGTTTCATACGTTGAATTATTTTCTTATACTTCTCTTTTTTTCAGGTTTGAGTCTGTAGCTGCTTTTGTAAGTCTTTAATTTCTTTATGGAGCTTTGCTGATGTCTTTCTCCTCCTTTTAAGCCCTTCATTATGTTGCCTGAAACACACAAGTACAAAATTACAATGTTGTTAAATATATAAATTAAACGATGTATGCTACCCTAGGTACATTGTACATTGTTCCATCTATGTATTACACATTTCACTATGAAGTACGGGTTATTAAAGGGGCTATCAGTCTTCCTGGAGGCATGCTAACAACATTTAAAATAATAATGTACTGTATATTGTTTTATCCCAATTATTAATTTGAAACAATGTTTCTGATATAGTTTGAAATTTGGGTTCGGGTCCTCTGACTTACGAACATGTGGCCACCTCTCATAAACACCACTTTAACCAGCTATGCCAACGACAACCTAGTAATTCGATGGCACTGGTGGGCGGTATTTATACTGAGGAGTTGAGTTTAACCAATTCAACTCGGTTACATATGGGAATGTATTGATGCATTTATTACAAGAGGCGCGGGCCGCTTCCATGCAGTCCGACATCTTTATTTTCTATTGAGTGTAAAAGGTCAATTTGCTTCTGCTGGCAGCATGGTGCCCAAACGTTTATTCATGTTTTTAGCATCTAGGAAGACTGATAGCCCCTTTAATATACTTACATCACTCATTTTATACATAATCCATTTCATACACTACTAGCACTAACTCTCATCCTGACCTAGAAGTGCTTGGCTCTGGATTAGTTCTGTCTGGTGAAACCTGGGGAGTATCTGGAGGTGTGGTGAGGTGCTTTAGGGCTTCTTTCCTGGACTTGATACTGTAGTAAGTCTCCCTCCACTTTTTGCGACGTCTGCGCTTTTCCCTCTTACTAATGTCATTGACTGTTTTCATCCTGCCTGATGCTATGTCCTCCCTGTATTTTTGCTGCTCCTTCTTTAAGTATCTCTCTCTCCTTTCTGGGTCGGCATCGCGTCGGGCGCGACAACGCCGCTGCTTCTCTGCAGCACTTAATCGATTGGCTCCCTGAAAGTAATTATGTTCACATTGTAAAACTGAAAACATCTAGAGAACTGTAAAGCTTAAAATAAAATGAATAGTATCATAATTAATCAATGTTATACCAGATACACATTTAAAATCAATTTCATTCAAACCTCTCACTCCTGTTACTCTTATTCAGTCCTGTTACCCTTTATATGAGTAACAGGACTGAAAGTAACAGGACTGGAATTTCTGCATTAGCATTAGCTATGCAGCTACATGGCACATATAACATCAGTGCTAATAGCATGAGAACACTTAGCACCTTCAAGTGGTTCACCAAAACTATCTTAAAAAAAAACAAAAAACATAACATATAAGAAATAATTTAGGTAACAGGACTGTATGTTGAGATTGACATTCTCAGTTATACTTACACTATGATCAACATGACAGAAAATAGAGTGAGAGAACTTACTTTTGGTCTTCCCATGACCTTGAGGAGAGTCAAATGATGCAACTTCCTGTTGATTCTGTCATTTGTGGAATGTTCCAAATTTTTAGATGGGGGAATGTGTCAGGATAACAGGACTGAGTGAAAACCTGGGGACGTGACTAAAATGTGTATTTTAACTAACATATTATGAATTTCTGACAAGAACATGTATTTTATGGCTAAATTGGAAATGGAGTCACACAATAATACAAAAAAAAAAAGTTTTCTGAAGGATTTTAATAATTATATTTCATGGTGAAGTGTAGTGTTAGAGCGTAGGGACGGGCTAAAATCAATTTTTTTCTGTGTTCTATGTAGTTTTTATTAATGTTTTACATGATCTTTCTTATAATTGCAATTAGGACAAAGAGCAAGACACTTTGCTTGATAATATAATGTATTATACAGATACTTTCCATGCATAATTATGCATGTAATGTCCTGGGGACAGAAAAGGCACCGATTTGGCGGAATGGCCCACATATAAATCCTAAACCACCTGCAAATCTGGGCTGAGGTTTCACTATGTGTTCTATTTAATTTGAGTGTTGAAGCAAACTGAAAAAACAGTATTATCCGTCACATAACAGGATTATACAAAAACTACCAGAACAATTATTAATGGAGGGATGTAGCATAAGCCAACGTAGAACCCATCCAAGAGACATGAACCCAGGACTAGTGCCCTTCTACTCCTCCCAAAGACATGGACAATGGGCTAGTGCCCGTCATTTTCACCCCCCAGAGGAATGAACACTGGACCTAATTTATGTACAGTAGGACCCCACTCATCCGAACTTCAGAGATCCGAACCTCCCGGTCTACCGGACAGGCTTAAAAAAACTTTTTTTTTTTTTTTGCCTGCTATCTGGTTACTGGTGGGATTTTCATTACAGTACTGTACCCTACTGTGAATAAAAACTGAACTGTATGTAGACCTACATGTTGCCTGTAGGCTGTAGCCTACTGTCACGTTTCATTTCTTTGTTACTCTAATGTCGAGCGCAAAACGCAAACGAGTCTGCTGCGCGAGAGCTGCATTCTTTGGTAGCCAGAAAGCGCGTCAGCAACCTGAAGCAGAGGAGCATCGAGTCATTTTTCGTTCCCAGTTAATGGACTTCAGGAACACAGACGTGTTGTGGGCATGTAGATTAGACTACTAGACCTACTGTATTTGTTAAATTATAGCCTACAGCCTAGGCCACGTTAGCCTACATCGGTTGTTTTAGAGACTTTCTTTTAGGCTAAAATAGCCTAAGACACGACAACTTGTCTGTCATTTCATTTATTTATTTATTGATTATCATTTGCTCTAATTGTTCTAATGTTGGGTTGTTTTTAGGCTATACCATGTTGTTCTGCGAATACAGTAGCCTATCGATGCAGCATACGCCTCATTTGAGAATAAAGTAATGTATTTGATCAAAGCACGCACTCAAGTGGAAATTCGGTTATTTTATTATAGGCTACTGTAGGTCTGTTATAGGCTAGGCTATATGAGTTTAGTTGGCTATTTGATTGCAATTTTGATGCATTTTCACAAGTAATAAAGGGTATTTATTGGTCTATTATGAGTCTATATGAAACAAGTATACCACTTATTGAATTTGGTGCATTTTAACATAAGTTTCAGTCATCCGGACATTTCAGAGATACGAACGACCTTCGGTCCCGTTGGGTTCGGATAAGTGGGGTCCTACTGTATATAGTTTTGTAACTTATCCATCCATCCATCTTCATCCGCTTATCCGGGGTCGGGTCGTGGAGGCAGCAGTTCCAGCAGGGGACCCCAGACATCCCTTTCCCTGGCAGCATCAACCATCTCTGCCTGGGGAATCTTTAGCCGCTCCCAGGCCAGTGCGCCCGCTACCTATTCCTGGGTCTACCCCGCGGCCAGCTGGACACGCCTGGAACACCTCCCTAGGGAGGCACCCAGGAGGCATCCTCACTAGATGCCAAAACCACCTCAACTGACTCCTTTCAACGCAAAGGAGCAGTGGCTCTACTCCGTCTCTCCCGGATGACTGAACTTCTCACCCGATCTCTCAGGGAGACCCCAGACACCCTCCGGAGAAAACTCATTTTGGCCGCTTGTATCCGTGATCTCGTTCTTTTGGTCATGACCCATCCTTCATGACCATAGGTGAGGGTGGGGACTAAGATAGACCGGTAGATCGAGAGCTTTGCCTTTTGGCTCAGCTCTCTTTTTGTCACAACAGTGCAGTAAAGCGACTGCAGAACCGCACCAGCTGCTCCATTCTCTGGCCAAACTCCCTCTCCATGGTTCCCTCACTCGTGAACAAGACCCCCAGACACTTGAACTCCTTCACTTGGGGTAAGTACTCATTTCCTACTCAGAGTGGGCAAACCACCGGTTTCCTGCTGAGAACCATGGCCTCAGATTTAGAGGTGCTGATTCTCATCCCAGCCGCTTCACACTCAGTTGCAAACCGATCCAAAGAGTGCTGGAGGTCGCAGGCCGATGTTGCCATCAGGACCACATCATCTGCAAACAACAGCAGCTCCCCAGCTCATCGAACTGCAAACTCACCTCCCCACGGCTACGCCTCGATATCCTGTCTATGAAAATCACAAACAGGATTGGTGACAAAGCGCAGCCCTGGCGGAGGCCAACCCCAACTGGAAAGGAAACCGACTTACTGCCGAGGACACGGACACAGCTCTCGCTCTGGGTGTACAGGGATTGGATGGCCCTAAGTAGGGACCCCCTCACCCCATACTCCCGCATTAACCCTCCACAAGACCTCTCGAGGGACCCGGTCATAAACCCGGAAATTGACGATGACCCCCCTTCATCCTCCGGCTCTGCCTCGATCGTAGAGGGTGGGTTAGTCCGGTTCAGGAGTTCCTCAAAGTGCTCTTCCCAACGCTCAACGACCTCCTCAGTTGAGGTCAGCAGTGTCGGATGGTCTTCCAGAAACACCTTGGTGCCGACCAAAAGTCCTTCTCCATGGTTGCTCCGAACTCCTCCCACACCCGCTGCTTTCCCTTGGTCATGGCCGAGGCCGCAGCCCTCCGGGCCCGTTGATACGGTGCGACTGCTTCTCCCGGGCTAACTTCTTCAGTCGGACAGCTTCCCCGACCATCGGTGTCCACCACGGTGTCCAAGGGTTACCGCCCCTTGAGGTACCTATGGCCCTCAGGCCACAGCTCACAGCCGCAGCTTCAGAAATGGAGGCTTTGAACACCAACCACTCGTGTTCGATGTCCCCAACCTCCACAGGGATGCCTGAGAAGCTCAGCCGGAGGTGGCAGTTGAATTCTCTTCCTCCAGACGATCCCAGTTCACCCTCACTACACGCTTGGGTTTTCCAGGTCAGATCAGATGATACGATCAACGACCTTCGGCCTAAGGTGTTCTGTTCAAGTGTACTTGTGGGCATCCTTGTGTTTATCAGCATGCTGATGAAGGCTTAAGGCCGAAACGTTCATTCCTGCCCATTTAAGTTTTGAAGACCATTGTCTATCTCATGAGTGCCGGTGCTTTCCTTCATTTATTATAGCACTTGACCTGGCACCTGTGACTGCTCCAGATTAATTTGGAGTTGTGCGCATTCGTATGCTTTTTTGCATCCTTGTGTTCGAACATGGTGCTTGTTATGGACAAATTGTGACTAGCACAGAAGTCCAACAACAAAACACCACTCAGGTTCAGATCGTGGTGGCCATGCCTCCCAATCATGCCCCTCCGTGCATTGAAGTCCCCCAATAGGACTAGGGATGGGTCTCATGAATTATTATCGATACTGATACTATTATTGAGACTGCTTAACGATTGGAGTCTTTATCGATCCCACTATGCAGTAAAGTTTACTTAGACTTAGGAGGGTAAAGTTATTTTCGACCACAGATGGACGTTGTCACAACATCGAAGCTGCACGCTGATTTCACTTTTTGTGAATTGATCAGATGTGTCGGGGGTGGGAGCACCCAAACTGCTCTGTAATTGGTCAGAATTACATGCAGAGGTCAGGTAAATAAAGTGGAGAGAAAAAGCACAATGGAGAGAAAACTACTGGGATTGATCACAGCGCTGGCCGTCCTGTATTATATAGTTTGCATTCACCACTATATGCAAAGTATACAGTTTGAAAATGAGTTGCGGCTGTGGCTGGAAAACAATGTTTTGTGCTGCACTGGAGAAGAGGAATGCGCATATCGAGACAGTACAGGAGAAGGCATGTGTTAAGAATCTTCCGGAACCGTGGCATTGTCATCAGCCGACAATATTACCGCAGATCCAGGTATGCCTGTGTGCGGCCTACACCAGCTCAGCACTGATATGTGACTACAGGCGGCTAGCTACGGGAGCTGGTATAATCCAAATGTGTATTTTTTTCTTGAGTTTGATCGAATCGAGGTCGGATCATGTTCTCACCACACAAAGACCATACCAGAGTTCACTTGGGACCAGATAGACACCATCCGTTTCGAGGAGGTCTCGGTACGGTCGTTTTGGTGCGCACCCGAGTGCGATGGCTGCATTGACACCTGCTTTAACGAACCGCACCAATGGGGAAAGCGAACTCTGGTACGAGCGTAGGTCCTTAGGGTGTATTCACATACTGTATGTTAGTGCGCACCATTGATGCGCACCAAAAGCAAAAGTGATACATTGTTTCATTTCTCAGCTACTGCGGTTCGCTTTCACACAGCACTTTCTTTACTCTGGTCCAAATGCAGCACCACAACCCACAATGCAAAGCTCAGCTGACTTCAGGAGCCTTTTAAGGTCAAACATGTGGTGTGCACAAGGTAGTTGCGTCGGATTGCGCTACGATCGGATTGTTGCTGACGAATGACGACGACAATATTCTCGGCACCAACAACGATCGTAGCGCAGAGAATGTGAGCCGGAGAATAGCCAGTCTGCGCGCTGGCCTGTGCGCATGCGTGCTGGAGCAAGTGGGGAAAGGCGTGTAAAGATCATATTACAGAGGCTAAAGACCCCGTATTTGAAAACCACTACAATGCCTCGCGTTGAGGAATCTCAACTGTCGATTCATCCAATCTGATTGATGAAAACAACCGTTTAGCGGCCGAAAATAGATTTTGAGAAACTGCATTCTCGGTGCCCCGATCACCGTCATTACATGGATATACTGGCTCGCGCTGGATTTTAAATTTCTTCTACAGGCCTCCGAACTACACAAAAGTGATCTCGGTGAGTCAAACTTCTTATAATATGTCGTAAATAAGGTCCAGGTTGTCAAAAACGAGCATTGCCCTTTAACTGGTTTAGAAAATGTATGCATGATATTTAGAATTGTAAATGCAACGGTTTCTTGTTATGGATGACTTATGTCTCGGACTTATCCCATCTGAGACATAGTCCTCCATGAACGGATGGGATTAATAGATGAGGATGTTACAGATGGACCGCTAGACTACAGATAGTAAATTGCCAGTTTGGGAACCTTTAAAAGTCTAGCTGAGTACCTAGGACTGGAATAAGGAACTGATTAGCACTGATAAGATACTGTAAGGACAAGTGATTACATGAATTCCAATGTACCTGTACTTGTTACACATGGCAAATAAACTTGCTATTCTATTCTATTAACCTGATATCCACTTATTTTTTTAATCCTCAGATCTTTCCCATGCTATTATGGCTCAAAAGCAGGCAAGCGTGGCAAAAAAAGGTTTTTAACTGCCACAAAAGAGCCCACCAGTAAGACATTTACTTTGCATTTTTACCTGCTGCCAAAACATACAAGCAGGACACCTTTGCCAGCAAAGGAGCTTGAACTTCTGCAGATGGGTCTGGGAAGACAGACCGTATGTATTCCTGAAGACAGCAATCACACAGAGGTACAGTTATCAGTCCAGTAGTTTGTCTCAGTGTGAAATGCAGTCACGACAAGACATAGCCTTAGTCATGTGCCACTTTTTCCCTATGTTCTTTCTCTGTCCCTCTGCTTTGCTTATCCAAGATTTCAAGGATCCTGACTGAGGCATACCCAAAAATGGAGGCCCTTCGCGGAGGATGGCTCTTGCACAAAGCAGCAGGTGTGCAACACAAAAATCTAAGATTTCGCTTTGCTTGGTTTTTGTCTTTTACTGTTATTTACGACATCCCGATTTCCATCACTGTCATTTTTTTCTGTAAACAGACTTAATTGTGAATTAAGTACTTATTGTAGCATAACAGATTTAACCATTGACATTCTTTTGCTCATCAACAAAATAAGGAAATCTGATTTTCACCTGGTTTCCACCTGCCTTAGCTGCACTTAATGCCGATTTTCTATTTCTTTTTCCTTCAAAGGTGGTAGTGGTCAAAGAAAACTGATAGTAATTCCGCCAGAAGCAGAGGGCTACTGTGCTACAGCTCTGCGAGCTGTGTCAAGTGGTGGCAAAGCCACGTTCTATATAGTGCCACTCCAGGAGACTTTGGACACCTCTCCTCTGCCTCCTGACAGCCACCACTTTGCGAAGATGCCCAAGAGCACATGCCAGCAGTGCAACGAATCCATGCCGTTGCATATGCTGTCAGTGCACATACAGACTTGTAAGGGAGAACTGTCAGATGACACTGAGTATGAGGAACAGGTGAGGGCAAAGTGTTTTGGTGCCAGTAGGGCTGGGCTATGTCTCGAATTAATTTGATTAATTAGCATTAAGCTTTTTACACAATGTGAAAAATGGCTAAATTGCAAAATGGAGATAAGTGCTTCCTCTGCTGTCACAGTCACTCAAACGCCAGCGCCAGCACCAGCAGTTCTTTCAGGGCACATTTCAAAATCTAGGTTTGGTCCTCCAAAACCTTTCTAATCTTTCAAATATATCCGCTTTGCATGCCTCTCTCTCTGCCGATTGCTCAGGTGTTTATCGCCCAGCCCTAGGTGCCAGTGATAATTGGAACATGACCGGAAAGATATGGATTGTTTATTGAATGTATTGCCTTGTCTTTATGAATCTGCAGACCGCCAAAGATGTATGGGTGGTTGAGGACAAGACGAAGGTAAACGTAACACATCACATCAAAAACAACTATCGTTCCAGTTGGTTGTGTTGAGCCGTATGGATTTTCAGAGGTGGCTATTCTCATGCAGTGGATTCATTTGGAGATGTGACTCGTCTCTTAAGCAGTTCTCAAATTTGGGCCGTGTTTATTAGCCTACCCTGTAGTAGGACATCTAAGCCTACCAAAATTGATGACATAGCCTACTTAAATGACATAGGCCTACTGGAATGCCTCTCAATGTTTCCACTGTTTATTCTAAAAGGTCAGTGTATAAAGAAAACTATTTTTGAATCCTGTTTTCTCTTGAGTCCATGTAAACAGAAAAAAAATAGATTAAAATCGTGAATCGTCCATATTTTGGCCATATCGCCCCCAGCCCTAGGTGCCAGTGATAATTGGAACATGACCGGAAATACATGGATTGTTTATTAATTGTTTATTGAAAGTATTGCCTTGTCGTTATGAATCTGCAGACCGCCGAAGATGCATGGGTGGTTGAGGACAAGACGAAGAATGTAAACATAACACATCGCTAACCTCAAAAAACACTATTGTTCCTGTTGGGCCAGTATCTGTCAGTGTGTTAGGTGTTTGTAACATAACAGCCTTTTCAAATTTCAGGTGGTTTGTCCAATTTGCACCAAAGAATTCACAGAAGATTACATCACAATCCATGCTAGCCATTGTGGAGAAAGGTGATCTGCTTTGCTTGTGTTAAGTATCATAAACATCTTTGAATATAAGCATCATGATGTCTGTGTATATGCATTGTTTTAGCCTTGGACTTTATGTTATTTTTTATCTTGTTTCATGTAGTGATAGTGAGACATGTGCATGGAGTTCTGCTGCAAACAACACTGATGAAAGTACTCCTGCTCAAGCTCCTGTATGTACACCAAAAAGGTAAGTTGTGTTTTTAAGGCAAGCTTACCATTTACATTAAATACAGAATGGGCCACTTTCGTTATTGTTCTACCAACAGCCAGTCACAACATTGGCTGTCTCTCAAATTTATTAAAGAAGCTGTTCACCAATCAACAAAACACATTACACAATCACATAACCATCTCTTATGTGAGACCAACTCTGTTGGTCCGATTGTGAGTTAGTAGCCTTAATATCTTCCAAAACACCATGCATGTTAAAAGGGAGTAAGGTTTACAAACATGTTTGTGATTGATTCAATATATCTTGCCCTTCACAGTGCAGACGATGTACTAAGCTTCCTTGAAGAGCAAGTCGACACCACTAAAGAATTTAAACTGTGTGTAAGCAGAGAAGACCTTCTAGAGAGGGGCATTCTTCAGTGGAACAGGAAGAAAGTCTCTCCAGTCAGTACAGTCAAAGTACAGTACATAGGAGAGGCAGGCATTGATACTGGAGCTCTTAGGAAAGAGTTTCTGACTGGTGAGTTTATGTACGTGTCTTGCTCTGATGGATAACAATAACAAAGGGTAATCTTAAAGCAGGTCTTGCTCTTGGCTTAAGATATGTGACAGCGGCTGGTGATTTGGTCTGCAACTCGGCAAACCCCGAAATGCGCTAGAGGGCAAAATAGCTAAAAAAAACTTTTTTTTTCGTTTTTTGTTTTTTTGCGTATTACCAAAGTTGAAGTTGTGAAGAACCTACTTACTATAACAGACAACAGTTTTAGGTTCACGAAATACGTTTAATTAGTCTGCAAACTAAGCTCGTTTTTAGCTGATTTCGAGCCGGGCTTGGGGGCGGGCAGATCGATTAGCATGATTTGGTTTCATTGGCTATTGCTTCCGGGTTCTCCGCCCCCCACCCTTCCCCAACAACACGCCAGCTTTGTTTACATTCAGTTCCAAGTTTAACCATGGATGCTACAGCATTTGCTAAAGAGAAGACGGGGATGGCATCCAGGACATGGAAAGAGTTTTAAGAGCAGCTAAAACTCCAGCAGAGCGGGACTCGTTCGTACACGGAGTTTTATTCTTGATGACCTGTGATACAGAGATGACAGTATCAGCAAAGCATGTTGCTACCAAGCGAACGCGAACGACGTAGCAGATTCACACCACCGCCAAGCATTCTGCTTTGCTTTGGGGTAAGCTGATCTTTATACTATCTGTGCTGTTTACATTACATTAACGTTAGTCTTTTAGCAGTAGCTCCTTTCTAAACAAGTGACTAAGTCTAGCTAGCATAACAAACTAACAAAGGCTAGCTAGCTAACGTTAGCCAACATGCTAGTTAGCTGAGCTAGCCCTTTGTTCCTAAACTAGCCAGCGTGGCAGCTAATATCGAGCTAGGTAGCTATATTATAGAGAGAAACAGAATGAGAGAGCATGAGAGCTATGGTAGTCTGACACCTTTGTTTTTTGTTTTGGTTACAGGATGAGCAAAAAGGTGAGGATTTGCAGCTCTCCCTGGGCCCCTCCATACCAGCCAGCAAGAAGATCACTATGCACTACAGCTTTGATTTTGCACAACAGGTGAGAATACGTTCATCCTATCATGCATTAGCTAGTCTATTTAATCAACACATTCTGGTACTATTTTATCTATATGGAGTGCCAGTACTGTGGACAATAGTTTCATGTACTTTCTTCCTTCTATTCTATTGCAGTTTTGATACTGAGAGACCTGGCATGGTTGTGGCCAGAGAACACCGTGATGCACCGGCAGTCGAGTTTCAGCTGCTGCGCAAGCCTGATGTCCTGCCCCCCAGAGAAGGTCTTCTTGTGCAAGCCCCACCCGGACTGGACATGGCCAGACAGACGTATCTCTTTGACAAGATCAGAGAGTTCTGTTCTGATGAGGGACGAGACGTCACATGTCCCCCGCCAAACTCCACAGCAGCTCAGAACAAGACTGTCCGCTTGTAGATTCACTGCAGATCATCAGGACGGACAGCACTGCAGGAGAAAGGCCACAGCCTTTCCTGTTTGTATACTGAAGCGTTGCTTGTTCTCTTGCACAGACTTGCCCACACTTGCACAGACTGCATTGTTAGAATATTGAATACTGAGCTGAGTACTGTTGTTATTACCTTGAGTATTGAGCTGGGGACTGTTATTACTTTGTTGTACACTTGATCACAATGAACACTATGCACCTTGTCTATAAAACAGACAACTGACTGTACACTTTAACACTTAGACAGTTGCCTTTTTTTGTACACTTAACTACTTATGCTTGTACTTTATATCATGTATGTGACAATAAAGAACGTTAAATTTGAACTTCATTTATATTGTTCTTAACTGCATTCACAACACAAGATTAATACTGACTCAGAGTGTGGGGTCATCAGTGAGAGAGCACCTCACTTGGCAGCCACTCTCAGGTAATACCCCAAGTTGACAGCCACTCTGACAGATAATGACAGATCGTCCAGTGGGGGAGTGGCTGGGGGAGGGGTTACCAGGCCATTGTTCACGCCCATTACCTGGCAGTCAGAGGTGTGAAAATGTTGGAGAACTTTAGAGGGAGATTTCTCAGCTAAGTTGATTTGGCAGTACTAGCATTAAAATAAGCATATCTTCTTCAAATATGTTCAGATTTCAATGTATGAGACCTCATTTGAAAGCTTACTGAAAAATGAAAATGCCTAGTTGAGGACCAAATTACCAGCGGCGGTCACATATGGTTTCAGGTGTTGAGAACAGATTCTTCGAGGGAACTGGGAGCCGGGGCAAAAATCCCAAGTACTCCTTGACAGACTTGGATAACGAGAATTTCAGGTGAAGTCTTTTTCTATTTGAATGAAACGTAGACAAGGACTGTTTTCATTGTATTTTACAACTTACAACTACAACTTTTTCCCCTTTTAAAAACAGAACTGTTGGTGAAATATTGGCTGTCAGCCTAGCACAAGGTGGCCCAGCTCCTGCATTTCTGAATGAGTGGTGCTACAATTTCCTCTGCACAGGAGAAGTGACCTTGCATTCTCTGTCTAAGGAGGATGTGACTGATTTAGAATCTTCTCTTCTCATCAGCAGGGTAAACACTCACTTTTACTCTTTTTTAGATATGCATCAGGTCTAACATTTGAACATATTATCTCACCCTGTCTTCTTTTACTATTTTGTCTTTTCAGGTTGAAAATGCTGCAGATCCTGAAACACTGATGTCGTTAGCTGATGATATACTAACCTGTGGATATACTCGCCAGATTAAAGAGGAGTGTAAAGAAATCATCATTCAGTAAGGACTTTGAGAATAAAGCTAATTTGTGATATCATTTTTGTACTTTTTTTTATTTTTAACCACTTTTTGCATGATTTGTCTTCAAAGGGCTATTGTCTTGCACTCTACAACAAGACTGGTCCCAATCCTCCAACAACTGCGCAAAGGTATGGCACTGTACGGCCTGGTGGATCAGATGGCTGAAAACTCTGAGGCTTGCAAATCCCTGTTCGTTCCTGGGAAGATCATCAAAGTAAGTGCATCAATTATAATATTCTGTTCTTCCTGACATTGCTCTTTTCCCCGTATTTCTAGTTTTTAAACACTGAGATCCAATATTCATCAAAAATTGCTTTATTTACTGTTTTCTTTGTAGCCGGACGCTGATTTCATAATGATGCACTGCAAGCCAAGTTTCAGTGAAAAAGGAACATTGAATGAGAACGCTGAGAGGAAGGTTGTCAACTTCCTACAAGATTTCCTGGAGGAGCTTGAAGCAGCAGGTACATAACGTATTACGTCAGTTTTATAATGGTTCTACTGTGCGGAACACTAAGAAACACCCATAGATATTTAAAATTATCTTCAGACTTAGTTAATCTGCTATGCTGCATTTCTTTGACCATATTCTTCTAAAAATAAATGTTACAAGGACACAAGTTTTGGACCGTAAGCCAAAGTAGCTCTTGTCTAGTCTTAATTTTATTGAAAACTGAATCTTACATTGCAGATGAGACAGTCGGTACTGCTGCTGACGACACAGAACCCCTCTCCGTGCAGGATGTCCTCAAGTGGATGACGGGTCAAGCACACATCCCCATCCTCCCACAGGAAAAGAGAGATTTTAAAATCACATTTGATTTTGAACATAGCTGTAGGGAGAAGCTAGGTGTTCACACTGTGTGCTACCCTACAGTGAGTGCGTGCAGTTGTACAGTAACATTTCCAGTTCAGCATCTGACTAATGGCCCTGAGTTCAAAAAAATAATGACGGAGGCAGTTAGATATGGTGGAGGATTTTTTAGAGTTTAATTAGTAATATATACCAGGCGATTTGTGTCTGTGGGAGGTTTGGGAGTTTAGTGTAGAAAGATATACCAGGCGATTTGTGTCTGTGGGAGGTTTGGGAGTTTAGTGTAGAAAGATATACCAGACGATTTGTGTCTGTGGGAGGTTTGGGAGTTTAGTGTAGAAAGATATACCAGGCGATTTGTGTCTAGGAGGTTTGGGAGTTTAGATTTACTCTGTCAGCTACAGAAATCCCTGGGACCATGTCCTCACAGCTGTAGTACAAACTGTTGAAAATAAGTGCAAGTGTGTACACGTCTCAGAAACCATTGCACCATTATGTGTTTACATGAAGAATATTAGAAAACTGACAAAACTGACATCTCTGAATAGGTTAATGTATCAGGAGGACAGCAGTGTTATAAAATGTTTGTTTGCATAGAGACGATAAATGGTTTCCTTTGCTGCACTTTGAATGTTATATCTCTCGCCACAATACAGGGTTGTGCTGTTTATTGATCTTGCAGCTTTTTGTATATCGTTACTTTATATACAGTTGTGATGTAGAGCTTGTTACAGTAGTGCCTAGAAAAGTCACTCAACTGTTGAATAAAAATTGTTTCAGTGTAAAATATTTCTTATTGCTTTCTAGAATAGATGTCATTAAATTTTCAAAATCACACTGCAATGCTCTTTTCCGTCAGCAGATGGCGCAGGGGGTCATTCTGACAAGATTTATATTTCTAGCATTATCTGTAGAGTTAATGTGCAGAATGACGCCAATTATTTTAATGTTTCATAACTGAAGCACATTTGTTATAGTTCCTGACATTGCCAAAGTGTTATGACTCCTCAATGACACAGGGTTCTTCCGTTGTACCTTACATGCTGAATTCACTGCACACAGTGATCACAATTTCCAATAAATAAAGTTTTATTTTATGTCACAGGGAGTTGTTTATACAGGCCTACGATAATTCATAGACTCCCTGATGATACAGCAGTGATAGGCCTGATCTCCAATTATGATGAGGGCCTATCTGGAGGAAGTGAGGCTCCTGACCCAGTGGTGTCAGGATAACAACCTCCATCTGAACGTCAAAGACAAAGGAGATGCTGGTGGACCTTGGGAGGAAGCAGGAGAGGAACTACACCCCCATAACCATCAACGGGGCCCCTGTAGAGAGAGTGGACAGTTTCAAGTACCTTGGTGTCCAGATCACCAAGGACCTGACATGGTCAACACAGACACTCGGTGAGGAAAGCACGATTGAGAGCATCCTGACTGGGAATATCACCACCTGGTACAGGAACAGCAGCACGCAGGATCACAAGGCCCTACAGAGTGGAACGGTCAGCGGAACATGCATTAGGGGGGCCACTCCCTCACCTCGGGGACATCTACACCAAGAGATGCAAGACCAAGGCCAACAGAATCCTGAAGGACCCCAGCCACCTGTTCTCTCTGCTTCAGTCAGGGAAACGTACCGCACCCACATGGAAGGCACAGAGAGACTAAGAAAGAGCTTTTTCCCCCAGGCCATCCGGCACCTGAGTGACTAGCTAGTATATACAGTGTCACCACATTTAGATACATAGGGGCGAATTCACTAAAGGATTCCATTTTCAGAGACGTGGTGGTATTTAAGCGCAAGGGGGGTGTCATGGCCAGCCTTTCCGCTGATTATGGCAGCAGTGATTGTTGCGAGGCGAAGGCATCGCAATGCCAGGCATGTTGTTTGTGAGAGAATATTTAAAAGAAGAATGTCACTTTTTGATTTAACACTAGAACCGCAGCGGCTCACTATATAGGCCTACCTATATCGGCCAGTAGCCGTTCAATGGACGTAGCTTACCATAAGAACGCATTGTTTTTTACGGTATACGGTTTTAGGATTGTACTGTACAACTCAAGGCTTAATGTTCTCCTTTCATACTACTCACTATGACTATGGCAATAAAATAACACAACAAAATGTTATTTTCGCACTAAATAAAATTCATAATTATCTAATTATCTAGTTGATATACGAATAAAACAATAAGCCGTTGTATTGGCTATGGGCTACTAGTTGTAGGTTATTGGCTACACGAGTTGATGCGCTCTGCTCTTATGCGCGGTTGAAGCGGCAGCTCAAATACACTTCACACATCTGCACCTTGGCAGTGCAACTGCCACAGACAGTTTTGGTGCACTTTGTGCACTGGTAGACAGTTCTGTTCTTGCTGCAGCTTGTCTTCACCATGCAGGTATTTTTTTGGGGGTGTTCTTCTGTGGACACTGCGAGAGCCGCCGCCGGTGGCTGTTTGGACGCCATCCATCGGCGCGCAGCTCTTCAGCCAACTGGAGGATGAAGTTGCGTCTGGGGAGGCTCTTTAGACTATGCGTCTCTCCACCAGTCCCCAGCGAGTCCAAGCTCCCCCAATGAATAATACTTATTTATAATAGTCTACATAGTGCGAAACTGTGAATATAATAGGCTATACATATAGCGCGAAACTGCGCATTCCCTATAGCCATTCATTGAACGGCTGGCGGCCGATATAGGTATAAATTTAAAAAAAACATAAAAAATATATAGTGTATTTGATGATCTAGAAAATATTTAACAATAGGGGGTGCAACAGAACACCATTTTAGGAAAAGTCATTGACTGGCGGACTTCCGGAGATACAGGTTGCCAGCTCAAACAATTCTTGCACTATTCGACCAAATCAAAGATGACATTGAGCCAGTCAATAAAAGATCCCATGCAATACCTGGGATTACCAAACTGCTGGCAACACTGCAGGTTCTTGCGTCTGGATCGTTCCAGACACCGATGGCAGGTGGCTCTGGTCTATCACAGCCATCCATCAGCAGGGCCATGTGGAAGGTTCTACCAGCAATTGTAAGACTAGCTCCACAAAACATCACATTTCCTCAAAACATGCGGGAAATTGAGGAGACAAAGCAGGAGTTTTTCAACTTTTCTGTATTCCCCAATGTTGTGGGTGCAATTGACTGCACTCACATACCCATAGAACCACCATTAGAAAACGAGCATGTCTTTCGTAATAGGAAGCAAACATACTCCATGAACACCCAGGTAGTATGCAACGGCAATAACATTGTCACGAATGTGGTTGCCAAATTCCCTGGGTCGGTACACGACAGCTACATTTTTAGGAGCAGCGGCCTGTATGGGATCATGCAAGACATGGAGGACAATACCTGGTTACTGGGTAAGAAAGTTGTTTAGAGAAAACGTTACTGCTTTAATATTCATTGCAAATGTGCAATTAAAATATGTGCTTTTGTATTATAGGTGACGGCAGGTATCATCTTCAGCCATGGATGATGACTCCCGTGCGTAATCCTTCCAACATTGGATAGGCGGCGTACAACCGGGCTCACATCAGGACGCGCGGTGTCATTGAGCGCACATTTGGAATCCTGAAAAGCCGTTTTAGATGCCTAGATCGTACCGGTGGGGCAATGTTATACACTCCACCAAAAGTATGCCAGATCATCATAGCGTGCTGCATCTTGCATAACATAAAATGACAATTTTTCCTTTGTTCGTCTTTTCAAATCATTCCACCTCCGTTTGCAGTCTTCCGCGTTTACACACACCAATGGCACTGACTGCTTGGGAAATTAAACCCCAAATATGATTTTTTGCTGCAGCCGTGATCTTTTTTTGCGGAAAGCTGTGAGACATGTTTTTGAACCTCGTTCGTGAGGACTTCAAGTTCGCGGAGTAAAAATCGTATCTTTCTTTTTCTGTCTGCCATCCTCCAATGATATGCATACGAGTTGTATGCGCAGTATTTATAGTCATTTCCTATATCAGCAGCAAATTCCACTCATCCGCAAACACCGAATGGGCGTGTTTGCGCTGGGATATTATTAGCGCAATGTCTTTAGTGAATGGGTTTTTACAACGGAACACATAGCTGGAGCAACTGACGCGCAATGTTGCATTAACTGCCGCAATTCCGCTTTAGTGAATTCGCCCCATAGTGTCAGTATATCTAGTGTATAAAATATATCACTGTATACGACAGATGACAGGCTACTATTTGACAAATGAATCTGAATCTGACTGAGACTCTCCTTTGTAACCACCCAACATGTGTGTAAATAATCATGAGATGTTGAAAAGTGACAGTGAGCATGATTACATGCAAAATTGAACCCATTCACACATCGAATGGCAAGGAGATGTCGGCATGGGCTGTCCCGTTATGATCATTGGATGTGCTATGAATATTATTGGAATGTTGATCAAGGTACTGGCAAAACATTACATTGAACATAATTTTGAGTTCTTCAATAGACCTAATACTTTTAGATTGTTTTCATTGTGTAGGATAGACTACTGTATGTCTCTACGCATTACATTACAATAATTAAGCAGACGCTTTTATCCAAATCATTATAGACCTATGCATGACTGAGATAAGGCAATATACTACAAAAAAGTTGAGTTAGATTATTGGCAGGGCTGCCGTTAAGTGTATTGTGTTGCAGTTATGAATAGTAATGCTTCATATTTGTTTTTAGATCAAATTGATGTAAACAATAAAATAAACAAGAATCAGGTGAAGCTAAAATCGTATTCCTATACCGCAACAGACATCAAAACTCTGCCGCGAGCCCCACACTCAACCGTCGCCCTCTGCTGGTCGTGTGCCCAAAATACACTTAATCAAACCCAGAAAGAAAATAGACCAAATTGTACGAAAATATTTTATTTGTGATGTCAAAAGCTGAGTGTTGGAAATGGTGATGTCCACCTGTTTCACATCCTCCAGCTACTGCTTCCTGAGGTTCCACACAGAATAGGACATCAGTGTGCTTTGTCAAATAAAACACTGATTCAAAACACACAAAAATATTCAGACACACCCACCCACTCCTACATATATAGACTAACCACTCTACTCCAACACCTACACACCTACAAAAAAGAAAGTAATGCCATACCCTAACCCTAAAGTAATCTATCCACTAATCTCTATCCACAACTAATATACTGCATATCCGGCAGCAGCATGGTTCGACGATGGTTTGATATTTCAGATACTATGCAAGAAACGTATGTATAAGTCACGACCATGTGATGGTGAATGTTCAAAAGGATTGATGGCTCTCTGTAGCTCTGACAGGGCTTGCTCATCTAGTGGGCACTCAATTTCAGGAACCTCAATTGCACCACTGTAGTCTTCTGATAGTATGGCACTCTCCCAGTCCTCAAGTAGTACCTCAAGTCTCTCCCCTTCGTCTAGATCTTGCATATGTCCCATATGCCACAGCTGGTGTGGAGTGAGATTTCCCTCAGTCCGTAGAGGGTGATGATTCCATCCTCCAATGAAGGTATCCAGGTCTGCTCGGAGGCGAGGAAGAAAGATGTAGTGCACACCAAAGAGATGGAGGGTGTTGGAGATGTCAAGCAGACCATCCTCTTCAAGAGTGTGTAGAATGTCATGGTACTTGCTGGTAACAGCAACCCAGACGTCTCGCCAAAGGCGCTTTATCCTGAAACGCAGTTGTTATTAATTGACAGGTGTGTCTAGCTAAAATAGTGTAGGAGCAGTTGTGCGGCAAAAACAGAGCTTATAATAAAACAGAGCTTATAATAATAACTATAATAAGTATGCCAGACAACTAAAAAGCAACTACATAAAAAAAAACATACCTTTGATTGTGCACACTCTTTCCTGATATGAAGCTTGCTCTTCCTGTTCCACGTGTAGCAAACATGAAATGTGCAATGTCTACATTTTCCACTCCCTGGTCCCCCCTAACCCTGCATTTGAAATGAAAATGAATAATATACATTACTTTCAAATCCAGTAGATGCCAGTGGCAGACAGAAATAGTTAGTGAAAGCGAGGTTTATAAGGAACCCATCTAAAGGCCAATGTCATTTTTCTATAGCAAGTACACAGTGCAATCTACATTTATTTAATAATGATACGTTGAATCCCAAAAATGTCTGTGGTCACTTTACTTGTTATTATTAACTTTAACTTAATGTAAAAATGTCAGATCTCAATCCTCATGTTTGTGTTTTATTTGTTGGTTACCTTGATGGTAAGCCATGGAGCTGTGTAGACTTCAGGAAAAAAGCAAATGCTGTCGATGCTGTTGTTCGTTGAAGCATCCAAGTACATAACCTACAATTACACCACATGACATTTTACATATACATTGTTTACAGTAGCTGAAAAGGATATGACCCTATGCAGACATTGAGGTCTCCACACAATGAAATATTAAGCTCAAATTGAGAATTCATACATTTTAGCCAACCGACAGTATTTAGCTGTTCTAATTTACCAACCACATTAAGTAAAAATCAATTACCTTTCTTGAGTAGCCATCTACTCCACCAAAAACAACAATATTGTACCTGTTCAAGAAAAAGAAAAAATACTGTATAGTATCCAGTGTTTTTGGCTGCACAACTGCTCCTACACTGTTTAAGCTAAGCACATCATGCAAACTCTAAATTCTTTAGGACAACCTAATGCTTACTATAGGTGTTTAAGTTTCATCATTTTTGTGGCACTATTGGAATGCAAAGAATTTGACCTTATCAGTTTGTGATTAGTATCAACATGGACCAAGGAAATGGGGCCTTTCACAGAATAGCTCCTCCGCACAACACATCCTAACTGCATGAGCCGTGAAAAGATCCCTGATGCATCAACCCGATGCATGGATGTCATGATTCTACACCACTGAACACGGAGGCCCATTGAAGTCAACTGTCCCCGAACCATGCGATACCCAGCGTTTGGAATTTCAGTCTTGAAAGTCGAAATCACATCATCAAGCTCTTGGTCAGTCATTGTGCTGTATGATCCTCTCACAGACAAATCAAACTCTTGCATCCTTCGGTAAATTGTCCTTCTAGAAACACCAAGGCATTTGGCAATGCAAGAGACAGGCAGATGTGTGTCTAGTAAACTCTTCAGTTTTTCTCTCTCCACCACAATTTTGGGGCACCCAGCACCTGGACGAACTTCTCTTTCCAGTTCTACAATAGTCATAGAGCTGGCCTCAATTTCAGAACTGACAATCTGATTGAGGTGTCGTAGTTTTTCTATAATCTCTGGGGGAATGTCTATCTGTTCAGAAAAAGACTCAAATAAAATAAGCTCGTGGCGGCTAAGGAACTCCAAGTAATCCAGGTTGAGTGGTTGCTGGTTTATGGCAGATTGAAGTTTTGTTAAAAGTCTCTCCATAAACTGCTGCCTCAACATATCCTGTTGGAAAGATAAGGTCAAATTAACTTCCCAAACAAAAAAGCTCACTATAAATATGTCTAAAGATTCTGCTGGCAATATTGTAGGTAGTGGAACGATTAAATATCATTAGTGGATAACAGTGTATGTGATGTATGTGATGTGGATGTTAATAGCCTAAGTGTAGGCCAGTATTTAGATGGCCTGCTAGTAATTTAAATGGCTTGCTAGAAGTTACTATTTGGCATCTCATACACACAATTATCAACCCATGATCGCAGCCCAAGTATGATTTAAAAATGAGATGAAGCGCATTCTGTCCAAGTAAATCATATCTGAAATTTACTAAAGGATGTCACAGATGATATGTAATTTGCCTAATGTCATTTGTGTTAAATCTAACTAACTATCTGGTATAACTGCCATGCCCAGCTCTGGCAATACCCTGATAGCTAGTGAGCAAGCTAGGTTAATTATGTAGCCTACTAGACATCTAAAAATGGATTTCATGAAAGTGAATTTAAAGTAGGCCAGTTATATAATCAAGGACTAAATACTCACATCTGGCTGTAGTGCGCAGTCTTCATGTGACCGCGCTTCTTCTTCCTGTTCAAAACACTATTATAGTTAGCTACAGTAGCCTACAAATTAAAATTAGTAGCTAGACATATTACTGGTCAGATACTGAGCCACAAATTTAGATAAATGGTCAGAGCCTCCGTTAGCCATCTAGCTAGCGAACGTTAGCTAGTGCTATGTAAAGTCTAACCTTAGCTAACATTTACATTAGTGCTAATACTTAAGCTACGGTAGTTAGCTAGCTAGCTAGCCAATTTAGCTAACTTGCTGTTACCTGGCTCGAAAAAAACATGCTAAATACAGGACAAAAACAACTGCCATAAGAAGATATGAACACCATAATATTAATAGTTAAAGGATTACAAACGTTTAACTTACAGGTCGCGGTGTATTAGATTCCGACCTTTTGCTCTCCCGTCTTCTTCTTCTGCGCCTTCTCTGATCTTATAATGGGAATCTCCTCTCATTGCCATTGGCCAGGACATATTGTGATTGAAGACCAGGCCAGCCAATAAGAATTCTGGCACAAATTTGACGAGCGGACAGCTGTGTGAGTCTGCAGCTGGATACTCGACGATAATCTGTGCGCCACTCACAGACCAAGGAAGTGGAGCGAGCAGATCAGGCTTCCCCTACTAACACAGTACGTAAAACTGACGGGACACATTGGTGTAATTGTGGTAACTTTGCGACGGTACCAGCAGCGGACCTAGCTGACACCTAGCTGACACTTGCCTTTTCAGTCGCAAAATAACCAAAATAGCCGTCCTCAAGTACACTGTAAGGGAACGTAGCCGCCACTGCTGCTTAAATCCGTAACTACGATGTAATTAAATAACGTGACAATGTGGTTAGATCACAGTCCCAATCTGACTTTATTGGAAATGTGTCACAGTGGGTCAGAACATTAGTAAATTACTTAGGTTTTAAAATAAATTTTGAAGTCATAGTTACGGAATTGTAATAATGAGGAGAAATCCTGCATGTCTGTTTTGTGTGTAATTTCTCATTTACAGTTAATATTAACACTAAAGATTTGCAGTCTAGGCCTAATAAAAATAATGATAAAAAATATGCCTATGAATAAAGTCCTAATTGTGCAACCTAAATGTGAGCAATGAACGCTGAGCAGTGAAGGTAGAATGCAAGGCATTGGGCTACTTTCTTAGGTGACACAATTGAAGAACTAGACAAACAAGTTACACACTCTGGTACAGTAGGTGGCTGTATGCACATCCGCGACTAAACCCAGCGAAGAAGAACGAGGACGGGTTAAACTTCCGGTCCGTTCGAAACAGAAACGATTGAGAAAGGCCAACACGCTGTCTTTGTCCCCGCGACAACACAGATCCTGTAAGTATCTCAATTTCAATGTATACATTAGTATGTATACATACATTCTATGTATTTTGGTATCGTCCCAGATAAAACACCAACGTTATGTGCAAGCTACCCTTTTGTAATGATTATCTATATGCAGATGCTCTCTTTCCAATGTTAGCTAACTAGCTAGCCAGCTAACGTGATTAGCCTTAGTACATCATGGATAGCTAAGTAGCCTACGTAAAATTACTCTGTCGCAATTATTGTTATAACTAGCTTTTGTGTAATTGTAGCTTAAATTATAATGTTGGCTTGGCAACTTGAGAATATTTCAGTTGTGTACACTATAACTTTTATGAAGTGTTGTCGTGGGCCATTGTTTCCTAATTACGGGCAATGGTGGAGTCTTCTCAAGTCTAGCAGGCTCGCGCGAGCTCCTGCACGTTCGTACTGTTTCATCGCTTGGAATAAAATGCGATAATTAGCTTACTCATTGATTTCGCATTAACCCACGACACCGTTAGTATGTGTTTGTTTTTAGGCATTCATTTTTCCGAAGTTAACGTTAACAGAATACTAGAAGCCCCAACAACGGAGCTAGGCTAGCTAGCAGGATTTGTTATAGCAGCCATCTTGGCAAATTTGGTTACAGCAGCCATCTTGGTGGATTTCATGTTACTCTTAACTGTTGAAATGGTTGCTCATTCTGTCAAACGGGTAAAGAATTGTGTACTACGTTTTCACTCACATACAAATCCAAATTTTGCATAATAGGTACTCATGATGTGGACTACTAATAAAGTGTCTTGCAAAATCTATGTAATTACTGAGTGTGAAGGGTGGTAGACATGTTGCCCTGTTCCTCTAAACGTGTCAGAAATCACGTGGTCCTGTGGAGTGGGCATGTCAGCCTACGAGAGGGTCACCCAACCACTCTCTCTCTCTCTCTCCCCTCCCATGCTCTCAGTTGCCAACCTCCCAGTTCTTGTTTGAACTGAGCAAGAAGCAGGTGAGCGGGACAGGAAGAGGCGCTAAGACGGGGACAGGCGTGGCCAGGGGCAGTCCTGGGACAGCACCACAGGCTCTGTGAGTCTTGTTCAGTTGAATGCCCTCATGAGTATTAACAGAAGAGCACCATATACATATGCACACATACACTCTAACATGTCGCTCTCTCCTCAGCTCAGCCCAATGGTCTCTGATGGTTCTGTCTGGCCAGCCCTTAGGTGGAGAAACACCTGATCATCAATAAAGGCAGGCACACGTAAGTACAAATGCACATACGTTTCCATAGACGGGATAAACAAATGGGGATATTGATATTGAGTTAATGTTAGCGGTAGACATGTGAGATTCATAAGACGCATCACTGACGCCAGTGACGCCACAATATCAGGGAAATTGAGCAATTGCTTCCCTGTAGTGCAAACTTGCAAGATTCGCTCAGTTATTAACCCTTCTTGCCTTTTTTGTTGTTGGTTTTCTCTCTCCTCCTTCCTCTCTGTGCAGTTCTCCTGTGTGCTGAGCCGCTATCCCATGTATTGCCACTGCTGACAGGGTAGAGCTCAGCCCCATGCAGAAGTGAGTGATGAGGAGAGGGAAGATCATTTTCCCGTTTTTTTTCCCTCCAGTTTTAGGAACCGTCTCAAGAATGTGTTCCCCACTTTTATGCCTTTAAATCAGGGTTGGAGTATTCCAGGTGTGTGGCCTTGGCCATGAACACCAGTAGAGGAGGGAACCAAGTGTCTCATTCTCTCTCCACAGTTGTGTGGTTGTAACCCCCCACTAGCTACTGTACATATTCATTCAATCTTTATTTAACCTCGTGAATCAATTGAGAGTAAGCTCTCATTTACAATGACGTATAATCACTCTATATTTGAACTTGTACTACAGGTGAGATAATCCTTTTTAATGGTCTCTCTCATTCGCTCTCCTAGCTGTGATGTTAGAGTTGTGCAAGACTTGGGTGTTCTCCTGCTCTGAGTGCCCATTCTCCTATACCTCCCAGATCTACCTCCACAAGCACATCAAGAGGAGCCATGACAACCTCTGTCTCTGCTGAGGAACACACAGAGCATTATGAAGTAGCCAGTGCCTTGGCGAAGGTGTTTGAGCAGCAGTCATCAATGGATTAACTCCCAAGACACAAGGAAGAGACAGCGCAACATGCACTATGACTCCAGTGACGAAGGGAATATAATAAAGTGCATTCAACAGTCCCAAAAGAGTACTACTTGAGTTGACTAATCTGAGCTAATTTACCTCTACTATATGTTCCAGTGCCCAGGCAGCCGGTCGGCAGAACTCAGACCAGACCAGCTATGCCAGGTGCCAGAGCCGGAAGGCCTGCTCTGCCAGTTATCAATGCAGGTATCCATGCATGTTTGTGTTGGTGAAATGTCTATGCATATTTGCACTTACAGTTAACTCAGGACTTTCTGAAGACTCATGTACTCAGTTCACTAATTCGCTCATCTCACTACTCGGCAGTAGATGTTCATCGCCCGGGTCCTTTGAGCCAGGGCGCTGTGAGCCCAGGCCCTTCAGCCCTTCAGACGTCCAGGCACGAGCAGCATGCATCAGCGATTAGCACCCCGGCCAGACCAGGTCAGGATCTGACATGTCTCATGTCGAGTTGATTCTTCCCCTTATGCCAGAATCACTACGCCGCCAGCACCATAGTTTCCTGCTCATCCCTTTATCCTCTGGTTTTCAGGTAGTTCTCTGATGCCATCGCCTGTGAGACCAACAGCTCCAGCAGTGTTGCCATCAAGCTCTGCAGATGCTGGTATGCTGAATTTTGTGAACTACTTCATGCTGCATGTAGGGATATACTTTGAGTTGAATATCCATTATGGGACCGTACAATTACTTATAGCCACATCTGTGTTTAATATCCAGACTTCCAGAGGATGATGTGTCAGCAGTTCTCCAGCGTCATACAGAGTCTGAGGGAGATGGCACAGACAATGATGAGGCTGGAGCAGAGACTGTCCGGCGAGTCTGCAGACAGCTATCGGGGAGCAGTATTGGATGACATGCACCCTGCTAAAACGGAGGAGCTGCTGGTCTTGGAGGAGCAGCTGAAGGACAAGGATCATCAAAGGAAGATGGCGAGTAACTTCAGGGCAGAACTTTGTTCCTTATTTTTGCAGGGAAGTGTTAAGGAAATGTAAAAGTAAATGATTGTCTTTATGTTTTGCAGACACGATATCCGAGTTCCATTGGCGGCAAATATCTGCCAGATGTGGTCCGGCGGGTGCTGTCAGCCATTGCCATACACAGAGTGTGGTGTGTCTACAGCATGGATCTATTAATAGAACTGGATACAGCCACTCCATTCACTGACCGCTATCAACAATGAAGCCCTATTGAACCGCGCCATCTTGGCAAATTTGTAGTCATTTGACCATTTCCGGTGACTTTTGTACTTGCGCAGTTGTGCTTTTCTGGCCTTCCGGTGACTTTTGTACTTGCGCAGTTGTACTTCTGTCCTACGCGCGTCCACGTCCACGGTCAACGTTGGTACCGCTTCTAGCTATCGAATGGCCGACTGGTGTAAGATGGATAGCCTAACGTTAGAGAGATAAATGTAGTCTATGGTTATGTTAATAAAGCTAACAATGATGTTGTAACATGCATGCAGCACTGCCGATCTGAACGATTGATTCATTATTACCATGGATCGGTATTGGGATTGATCAAGGGCGAGTGTGAAATAGCAGCCACGAACTCAGCGGTTTATCCGAGATGCGGTAGCCGCGGCCAAAGCTCCTGCTGGCGGGGAGTGAAGCTCTTCAACTCGCCGGTCACTGGCTCCCTGGAGGAATTCAGCCTGGCTGCATTAACGTTATCGCGAACGGAATGAATACCATCTACTAGCAAACAAAACATGTTCAGTTATATTTAACCTGTTAAAACTAAGATGCATGGATGAAAAAATAATTTCTCAAATGGATATATTTGACAAAAACAGGTTAATATGCAAGCCGGTTTTCATTGCTAAATCAAAGCGGGGAGAGCCGGGAACGTGCGTGGACGCGCGTCGGACAGAAAAGCTCAACTGCGCAAGTACAAAAGTCACCGGAAATAGCCAAATGACTACAAATCTAGCCAAGATGGCGCGGTTCAATAGGCCTTCACTTTAGATTTCGAATCCTGGGGGCTTGGTCTACAGCGTCCATGGGAAGAGGGGGAAGAAGCCTCTGAAGAATATGACCCTCTACAATGTCATATTACGTAAGGGATTGTTCATATTTTCGCAAAATAATACATTGTCTTTGCTTCATGCCATGTGCATTGAAACCATTCCCTTTTTGGTTAAAAGGTGCAGTTATGGCCTGTAAGCCAAGCACCACTGTGACGGAGGTGTCTGCCCAGTTGCAGGAGATGCTGAAACATGCCCCTGCTCGATTCAAAAAGGTATGTGATGTCAGGCATTTAATTTTCTCGTATCCAGTGACATGGCACGCTTCCAATGAACGTATGCGACTTGCTTTTACAGCCATTTCATTATGTCCTTAGGCATCTGCTCCAGCCCAGCTGACCTCCCCAGCCCAGCCCCTGACCGCAGCTCCAGCCCTGACCACAGTGGAGTATTCAGATGAGGATGACCTCTTCTGCCCAGACCCTCGATTCAGATGTGGGTGACCCCCAGCCCGTCTCCCTAAACCTGCCTTTCCAGCCTGCCAGGATGGATGCCTTTTTTGTAAATAGTTTTTGTAAATTTTAACCTTTTTTTTGTGGGATACAACGGTCTGTTCCCGGTCTGCCTGCCACAGAATGCGCACTGTTTCATTTTTGTTTTTAGAACTTTTGCAATTGTCAGATAATGGGTTGCTAGCCAGAGCTTGTACATGCTTTTTTTTGCTTTTCTGGCTATGCGTAATGTGACAGACCGTAAACCTCATCCTTGTAAATATGTATACTTTTAATTTGTAATGTACTTTGTGTAATAAAATGTTCTAAACTGTCAATGGTGTTCAGTCTTATATTGGTTTGTATCATAATGCTTGCTGCTATATCCCCATATAGCATTAATTCGTTTTTGTACTGGTAAATGCTAAATATAGCCAGTGGTACTGCAAATGCTAAATATAGCCAGTGGTCAGTAAGTGACCATATTTGCACCGTGCGAAAAAGACGTGCAGACCAAGTCATATAAATACCTGTTAATCTAGTGTCAGCCAAGTGAGTTTATAACGGAGGTTCCTGCCCACGTGATCACGTGCGTTCTTTGCACGCGGCCGCAACTTCTGAATGACGTGTCGTTCTAACGTAGCGTCTACTAATCGGCAGATCTCGCGTTTCCGTAAATGGCCGCGTAATTTCCGCACGCGGCGCAGATGAATCGTCACCTATAGCGGCCGTATGTAGAACGTTTGCGCAACCTGCGTGTGTTAGTAGGGTTCGTTCGTGCATATATGGACTTTAACAGCCATGCAAATACACTTTAATGAGTACAAAATAGATTTTCCTTTCCTCAAAATTAATAATAATTTGCGAGACGACACATTTCTCTTCGACATTAAGTTTATGCGTGTGCAAAACATCTCTTTGTGCGCTCAGATATCCCCTCCTGCGCACAGAATATTGGCACAAAAATAATGAGCAAGCAGGCAGAGGTTTGAGCACACACACCGTGCGCCACGCACAGAGCAAGGAAGTGGAGCGAGCAGATCAGGCATCATGCGTGCATATATGGACTTTACCATCCGTGCAAATACACTTTTATTGAGTACAAAATAGATTTTCCTTTCCTCAAAGTTAATAATAATTTGCGCAACGACACATTTCTCTTCGAAATTAAGTTTACGCGTGTGCAAAACATATTTGTGCGTGCGCAGAATTTTGGCACAAAAATAACCCCATATTGGTGCGGCTGTTTTGGTGCGCACCTGAGTGCGATTGCTGTGTTCACACAGGCCTAAACGAAGCACTCTCGGGCCCAAAGCTCGTTTGGTGCGCACTACAGTAACTAGTGTCTGTGTGAATACACCCTTAGATAAATAACGTTAGACTGGTGAACGATGCAGATTTAATGTCGGTTTCACAGTGCAAATGATCTTGTCATCTGGCAAGACCCAACGTTGCAATTATTTGACTAAATAGCCCTATACTGTTCGTAGCTGGCTGAAAGCTATAAAGTTAGTCTAATAATAGCCCAAGCCTCCAAGCTTGCGTGGCCGTTGTTTAGATATGTAGCCCAGACCATGTCTTTTGGAGGCAATCTCGTTGCAATAGACTAGACTTTGTGTGGTTACTGTTGTTTCTTTATGCTGTGCATTATTGCTGGTATGAGGGGCAGCATAATTGTGTTTCGCCTAGAGCTGCTCAAATGCACGCTGCCCCTCGTTTGTTGGAGTAGTAAAGAGAAATTCTTATTCCCATCCGGATTAGTCCTGAAATGCCGGTCCTTGAAATGACTGGGGTCCTTTAGTAAAAAATTACATTAGGCCTACTGACATGGTCAGGCAATGCTAATCCCGTCCGGACAGAGCTATAGAGAATGGAGGGTGTGTGGAGTTGTCCACTTAAGCGGTGCTAATTATCTAACTGTTATTAATCTTCACTTTTAAAACCTTACTGGTACCGTGCAATTACTGCTGCTAGTTTCAATTCAAAGTGTTAATTATCAATTGGGTTGAGTAACTTCACGCTCATTCAGCTATCAACACAGAGGCTCTTAAAGTCACACAGAAATGGACGTTGGAGATCATAGTAGTTTGACGTATTTCCGACGCAAACAAGCTATGAGGGTGGGACATAATGTTTAGAGAATTTGATTGGAACATTGACAAGTGGACGGGTTTTAAGAACTTTAGACAGATTCGATAGAAGGATAGCGTTGATTGACGGGTGAATGTTGTGAGATTATTGGCCTAAAATCGAAGGTACCTGTTGTCGTCATTGCACGTGACCTACCGTTTTCCAGGAAGTAAGAAATGATATACTTTGATATAAGATTGCAACAAAAGTAGAATTTAGTAATTATTTTTGGCATACATCGTTGAATAGGTGAACACTATGACCAATTATGTGAACCAAAAAGGGACAGAATACTTTTTTAATTTCTGTGCGACTTTAAACATGTTAAAGGGTTTATTTTGGGGGGGAAATGGCAGGAGTTACCATGCGCCGGGCCAGGACACAAGGACACTGCCCATCTATACAAAGTTGACGATGCAGTACTGGACAGCATCCCAGTAGTGCTCGAGGGTCCGGACCATGGATGTATTAATAGAACTGGATACAGTCACTCCATTCACTGACCGCTATCAAAAGTGAAGGCCTATTGAACCGCGCCATCTTGGCAAATTCCGTGTCGTTTGAGTATGACTCAAACGTATGATATACTTTTTTGAGAAAAGCACAACTGCGCAAGTACTAGTGATGGGCATTCCGGCTCTTTTTAGTGAGCCAGATCATTTGGCTCAGCTCAGCAATAAGCTCAGCTCAGCAATTTTACCAATTGTGCCTTTCATATTTAAGCCAAATTTAACGCGGTTTTGACCTATATCACTTAAGTTATTCAATATAATTATACTAAACCTTAACATTTCCAGAATACCATCATTTTACATTTGGTATAAAAGGATTACATGTGAAAACATCAAACACTATTACACATGTTTATTAAACGTTTTATTTATACAAATCACTCAATCAAACGGAACACACTCAATCAAACAGAACACACTCAATCAAATGGAACACACTCAATCAAACGGAACACACTCAATCAAACAGAACACACTCAATCAAACGGAACACACTTCCCAGCTCAATGAGGGAACATACTGCCTCCTCCTTTACAGCAGCAGCTTTTTAAAAACAACAGGTATCATGATGGTTTCTTTCTTGTGACGTCTTCAAAGTGAATGTTCAGGCTATTGCTTCAGTGTTTCAGCAGGATTTTTGAGGCTCCGTTATTGAATGAATGACTAAGCCTTTTCACTATGCAATGGGCCCCCTGAGCTCTTGGGCCCCTGGGCTTGGGCCCGGTAGGCCCGTTCAGTAATATGTCTGCTCACAGTTCATCAGCTGGTCCACCAGGCTCCACTCCTGTTCCTTTTCCCATCTGTTCTCCTTCCTCACCCATCTGCTGCGCGTCTCAAAGTTACTGTCCTAGAGGAGGAGCACGACACCCAACAGAGGTACAATATTAAACAACGCGCCTCGGGATGCATTAAGATGCCAGGGAGAGATGGCTCGTTGTGTTTTCCCAATCTGCCCACGCGGCATTTTGAGTGAAGTTACTCGCCTTGTAGGTGCGGAAGGAGCTTTTGAGGAAGTTGTAGTCTTTCTCCAGCAGAGCTTTGGGGGAATGAAGAGAGACAGAGTCGAATTAAAGTGACGAAAGCAGGGTCACTTCCTAAGGAGTCTGATCAGATGATCCTGTAGACCAGAGTACCGTATCTCTCCTCTGTACAGCTCCGTTCCTCCTCCAGGGTCTTCGTGTGGAAGGCCACCAAAGCATCTCTTTACTTTATTGCAAGATTCTGATTTTACAGTCCATCGTTGTCAGATAGGCACCACTTCATTAGAGAACACCTTTGAATCAGACGCGACCACCGTCGAATTAAACACTCACTGCGCCAAACATACAGTAAGTACATATTCACTTTGATTTTACCTAAAGATAAGTGTCATGTTCAACCACTGTGTTATATCTTTAAGATGGAAAGGAAGGAAGACATATACATATATATTTGTACTTTGATATTATTTTTAGAGTTTACCCTGCCTTGGAGAATAGCCTACTCTCACATGGGACAACTAGGCTGGCACGCCCAAAAACTATAGTGCCAGCTGGAAGAGGTGGGGGTACACAGGTTTGTGTTTGTGCCAGTAGCCAAGTGGAACCTCCAATCTTGGGATGTTCAGGCCTTGACACACCAACCAGACATCAAAGAACTGGCGTGTCCGTTTCTGCGCTTGTGTGAGTTAAAGTGATTAAATAACTCCACATCACCAGGTGGCAGTAGATGTTAGGCCCTAACAGTTAGGGCATTAATGATTGAAGTTGTGTGATGACGTCATCACACTTACACAGCGGAGGAATAGTCTAGCCTACATAGATACAGCAACAACAACAACATACCATACAGCAACAACAAAACACCATCCAGCAGCTGTCCAACAATGAATTTTTATTGAAGATCTCGACATGAACAATGTAAAGTGCAGAATGATGCCTCACTATAATACAGTTTAAGTTAGGCCTTCTAAAAGACATTTGAACCGAAACAAAATTTAAGTGCACAACAGAAAGTGGGTAAAGCTAAAACATGCGAGTCCACAACATATAATGATTAACAAAAGAGAATGAGTTGGACCTGGAACACAGGGCAGTGCACAGAATCAACATCAACATGCAATACAAACTAAATTAAAAACTCACCAGCAGGTATAGGCTAGCCTATTAAAATAAATGGTAGGCAATTCTAAATAAGTAGGCTAACATTAAAGGATTAACATGGTAATTTTCACTTTTTTTGAGTTTGAACGTGCTATTTGCACAATAGGACATTGAAGAAACACAATAAAAACATTAAATATATCCGTTTTGTCGTTTTTGAGAAACTGGAAGCGTAACATTTTCAGTCCAATTTGACTCTGGGTAAAAATACTCCGAATTCGTGACGTTTTTCCCTTTGTTGACGTCACCCTAAAGTTTGAAAATCCCGCCTCCACTCCCCTGCACCCTGCCTCCCGCACCTGCTGTCTTTGCGCCTTTTCACCATCTATCCAACATGGTAAGGCAGCTCTGAACCCTTTCTCATCTTGAGAATAATTGAATAGTTGCAGTCTCTTAATTTTATATAATTTGTACGTTTTATAGGCCTAATTGTATTTGTGGTTGTCATACATATTGGGAAGTTTTCACCATGATCTCCGTGTCTGAGTAGCCAACCTAGCTAATGTTAGATAAACGAACCATAACGTTAGCTGTAATTGGCAACAGTTTTTAAAAAGCTGTCTGATCCAGCTAGCTATTTGTCTTTATCCAGCATGTTGACGTTAGCTAGCCTAATGTTTGGAATGTCAGCTAGCTGTGTTAATTATCCTAGCATGCTAACGTTAGCTCTCAATGCATTTGCTTTTGGTAACGTTAGCCCTCCAGTGCAATGGCAGAAACACAGCGCACCATACTGTACTCTTCATAAAATCTACTTGCACCAGGTGCAAACTGTGCTGTAAGGTTTCCGAAGCGATAGCCTACCATAACTGTTGTGAGCGTGCTTTGTTGTATAGGCCAATACAATAGGCAACGTTACGAAGTCAAAGTTGGATATAAGTCAGTTTGTCTCCACAAGAATCTCCCGATTATCTCTCGCTCAAACTTAATTCGATATAATGTAGACTTACTGATAAATAGCCTATTGTTGTAATTTATGCTGTTTTGCATATGCAAAATAACGATGCTATTACTAATCGCTTTTATAATTTGCCCCCTTTTCTTGTAGCCAGATCACTACATTTCCAATACTGGGACTCGGGAGGTCCAGGTCCTGGAGGACAGGTTGGGACTCAGGAGGTCCAGGTCCCGCGCTTCAGGGCTCTGGAGGTGTGCAGGTCCTGGAGGGCAGGTTGCAGCCAATGTCACCTAATGATATTATAAATGTTACAACACCGCCCTGTTTTATGAGAAAGTAGCCTATGTGTTAATTTAATGTCATGTTGTATGCGCAACAATTACCTCGGAAAATAAAGACGTAGTCCTACCCGTGCGGGTTTTTGTCATTTATTTATTCTCACATTGAGATCTTAACTTGATCAAACACACCTGCTGTGTACTGAATCGTTTGTCCTAAGGTCTTGTATTGCAGCGTTGTGATGCGCATATAGAGGCTACTGTGCTAAAATTATGACTACATTTCAGGGTGGGTGGAGGTGAAGATATTAAGTCAAGTTATGTTCCTTTCATAATTTACAACTCCAAATAATTGTAATTCTGCAAAACATTCTGAAAGTTGTGTAAGGCTTATCATCACTGTGGCATCTGCTCCACATAATATTGATCATCCCAGCACCTCGATCCGACCCAACTTCAGGAAGCATTGCGCATTTTGGGATTAAACAGCTCCAGTAGCGATATTCTATTATAACCAGAGGGCATTACAATAACATTCAAAACGAGATCTATTGACTGCATGACCCGTTAGTCTCCAGACTCCGGAGTAGGCTATACCCCTTGACCCCTGCGCTCACGGAGTCGTAGTGCACGGCCCTCTGTCTCCAAACTCATCCATTATGTTGAATCACTGCGCTACGCATGCAGTCTGCCACATATTAGTAGGATCAGTAGGCTAGCCTATATGTAGGCTACATCCCCAGCCCCTTTCTGCAAAATGTATTGGGTTGCCTTTGTATGTGAAATGAGCTATAATGATTTAATTGATCTGACCAATAATCAGTTATTGCAGTGGTATTCCGCTCGATTCCTTACATCACCACAACTGACAGATGTTGAACCCAGAACAGTAACGTTTCAGTGTTCAACTGGCTTTGTTGGACACCTACTAAGATAAATAACGTTAGACTGGTGAACAATGCGGATGTTATGTCGGTTTCACAGCGCAAATGATCTGTCTTCTGGCAAGACCCACAATTGCAATTATTTGACTAAATAGGTACTGTTCGTAGCTGGCTGAAAGCTATAACGTTAGTCTAATAGCCCAAGCCTCCAAGCTTGCGTGGCCGGCTGCAGGGTGCTTTTTCCTCTGTGTCGTGGGGGAGACGTGTCGTCGTTATACTTTTATCGTACTTTTCCCAAATAGGCCTAATGCAAATTCGAGGATACGGCCTGTTAGGTAGCGTGTATCTTTATAATGTTTGGGGGTTAATATAATATTAAGGACTTTGTAAATGCCCCTGGTTAGCAGCTAGAAAAATGGCTATTGTGCGATCTAGCTTGTGTTGTCTAGCTCAGAGCGGTGGTAGCTATGGTAACGGGGCACACGTCTGTCAATCATAATGATTCCAGTTGGTCATTTGCTCAGAGAACTGTCAATCAGTTGTAATGAATCACGCCCAGTTTTGAGTGAGTGAACTTTTTGAGTGGCAGATTCAGACCTATAAAAACATATTTTAAAATAATTTTTATGGATGAATTCTGAAATAGTTAAACACATTTGTTTTGTTGTTGCCTAAAGATATCTGGAAAGTGTTATATTGAATTACCATGTTAATCCTTTAATCCTTTCTTGCCGAGATATTTTTACATGTAGTTGACTCACCAGTTGGAAATGTGTGCTTTAATCCATGTGGTCTATAAAATGCATGCTCTTTTTCAGTGTAATATTGTTTCTTTTTCACCTGGTATGGCTTTTTGGAATAGTCATGTAAACAATGTATGTTGGAAAAAGATTTGGACTCTCCTGCAAAAAATCCTTTCGGTAAATAAGGTTAAAGAAGTTTCTTTTAAAATCATTCATCGTTGTTATCCAGTTAAAACTTTCTTGATCAAATTTAAAAAGGATATATAGACTTAAAATGTGCCTTCTGTGACTACCATACTGAACCTTTTGTCCATTTATTCTGGAAATGTATGCATACCCATAAATTGTGGCAAGATGTTTGTAGTTTTATTTTGGATAATATTATCTGTAGCTTTGAGCTTTGTCTAGAAAATGTTTTCTTTGGTTTTTAAGATTTAACACAACATTTGAGAAATAATACTTTTTGATCAATCTTATTATATTGTTTGCCAAATTTTATATACACAAGTGCTTCTTCTCTTTTAAATCGAGAGTTTAACATGTTTTTTGAATGATTTTTCACGGTGCCCACCCACATCCATTGTATGACCAAAACGGTGGTAGAGCAATTATCAGACTTTCTCAAAAGTGCTAGTTTTGATCTGAAACATTGTATATGATCACAAGTAACCCTAAAACAGGGCTAAACATGCATTTTCCCTTTACTACTCCTTTAATGTTTTCATTTAAGTTATTTTCTTTCTATTTCTACTGACCCCTGGCATGTAATTTCTTCTTTTTGAAAAGTAATGGTATTGGTACTATTATTGTGATTCTTATATTGTTTAGTTGTACTTTATATGAAAGTTTAATAAATACATTGGAGAAAAAACAAAAACCTAGTTAGCACATTAGCACAGCTAGCACATTAACACAGCTAGTGTTAGCAAAGGTTGCAAGAACAGCTGGCTAGCTACTAAATGGCTTGGCATAAATTGTGCATTAAACTGAAGCTAACGCTATAGTATGTAGGTAATATAACAGGACATTCTCATCATGTCTCATCAAGCAATGACTCCTGTGACCCTATAGTAGGCTTATAGGTTGGAACATCATAACACGCAGTCACGCACCTTTCCACAGATGAAATTTATCGATAACAACCACATCCAAACACACATTAAAACATAACAGTGACAGCGTACCAAGGCGCCTAGGCCCAGGCTATTTTCATCTTCATATCTATTTTCATTTCCGTCTTCCAAACAGTGTACCAAAGCATAGCCTACTTACGGTGACGGCGCACCTCCAAACACAGATGAAAACCACGCGAGTCTGACACGGCACCAACACATTTATAGGCTATAGCCTAAACATTATTGGTCTATGGTGGCGTTGGACTCAGCAGGCCTAAATTAATGAAATGGGGCCTGTAGAAAGAAAAAATGCACAGCATACACACAGTTCACCCTTTCTTAAATTTCGAGCTGGTTTTGTGGACTTTTAGCTTCACTAACATTGTGCCTTGGGCACTTGTAATAGTGACACTCATTACCCGGAGAGGTTGGAAAGGAGGTATAACGTTACGTTTTTTCCCTTTGCAAAATTAAACCCTGAAAAGTGTAGGTTGTGGATGAAGCTATGCGAATGTGCTGAAATCCAGTTGAACCCTTCACAGATCAACAGGCACAGCTTTTTCTACTTTTAACCGTAAAATAATGTTGTTTGTAGCAACCTAAATTAGCTGAAGTTACGCTACTACATAGGCCCTATGGCTAGCTATCCGTGGCACTAGCAAGCCTAGCCAGCTAACTACCAGCTAGCATACTATTGAATATAACACTATAGAGGCCTACTGCTTTTGCTAATAGTGAATGTAGACCTATCCACCTTTACAGGAACAGTGTTGCTCCTTTATGTCATTGTCCTCTGTCTGAATCGCTAAATGATGCAGTGGTCCACTTTTACTATGATCTGTAGGTTTTAGCTTCTACCTTTATTTTGTCACGTGATTTCGTTGCTGTTTGACATGCTGAATATATCCTTTAAATGCGTATGGTAGACCCTTATATCTGCTTCTGTCTGATATCGCTTTATTGTTTTTCCAAAAATGTTATTATTTCTCCAGGGAGCCATTAGCGACAGTGGGAGCACCATGCTGGCTCCGAAAGCTTGTCGGACTTAGCAACAGTAAATAAGGGGGGCAGGCCTTAGCGAAGGGTGGTTGTGTTGGCAACAGTAAATGAATGAAAAAGGGCGGGCCCTAAATCCGGAATAGCATAAGCACAATTGGTTGCGTTTGGCTCAGTAAATTAATGAAATGGGTTCCGCCCTAAATCATCCCGGGCCCCAATGCCACTACATTACCTGCATACGCTAGTTACACCACTGTATACACAGACTAACAAGACAGGTGGAAACCAATCAAATAATCAGTGGCACAGGTCCCCTCAATCAGAGTCAATTTAGCCGGTTGTAGTCCTAGGGTCCGCTATCGGGGAGGGGGTTGCCAACAACAACGTATCTGATTGGTGGAGACATTGCTCTTGCACTAAAGGATTGTGGGTAGAGTATTTTTTTCCTGTATGAACAGCAGTAGTTTGAGAGGACACAATAAGGACAGACTTCAAAATGCTGTCAAAAATTCAGTTTTTGAGATAAAATTCTGAAAAATGTCACACTACATCTACCATGTGATGAACATTTTATAATTTTTTTCATTAACATTTTTGATTTATTGAGCAAGTATTTGCAGTAGCTGCCTACAGTACTTTTTACAGTAAAACATGTTGATGCGCTGTGGCCTCAATTTTTTATATTTAAAAAATCTGTGAAGATTATTTGTGGAGGACAGTCTGAAGATGAAGTTTTGCAATTGGGGTGTCAATTGACCCAAAAATGTGGGAGGAGCGGATTTGATAGGTTTTACAGTTTTGGAGAAAAACAGTGTTGGACTAATTCCTGCCAGCTCAAAGCATATGGAAGTTTCTGCTCACTCCTATGTTGGTGGTTGCAAAGCGATAGCACATACGGCTGATTTGTTATGATTTTTTAAATGTTATGAAGTTTTAAACTTTAGTTTGTGCTGTACGCCACAATCAGGACTATTGGCCCACAATGCCAGTTGAGGACTTCTGGCATAGGCCTGGACCTATGTGCAAAGTTTGGTGATTTTTCATGCATGGGAAGTCAGACTTCCTCGGAAGAAGAAGATTCAGAATATTGGGAAATACAAGAGAGACCGGCAGCTAAGTCTGCCCAGCCCCTAATAAAGCTTCACTTAAACGTTTCTTGCAAGAGTGAATTGTACAATGACGCCTCCTGTTTGAAGTGGAGATAGGTGTGAGGATAAAGCAAACAGCCCGAGCCTGGCTTGTGGCGACGTGCAGCGCTTCAGAGATTCCCACCGACACCTTCGCAAATGTGATTTATGCTCCACGCCACGGAGGGAGCCTACAGTCTTTAATTACCTGGCAACCGACTGGCCGCTGTAATTCATCAGTACACAACCACCCTTACATCGCTTCCATGCTCATTTTATGAATAATCTCTTTCTTGGAAAACCGCACCTCTGCTTTCCTGTAATGGCGCAGGCCTCTGAGGGTGGCGCCGCTAATGTCGGAACGCGCTTCACACATTCGGCCGGGGCTGCGTAGCTACCTGTCTCTAATGAGATGCATGATGACCAATAATTGCGCCGACATTTACATCTTTATGTGGCAGAGAATTAGCCAGGGTAACAGGGCTCTCGCTCTCTAATGGCCTGCGCTGGAAGGCAATCAGGGACAGTTAGGCGACTGTAAGGCTTTATTGTTCAATTCAAACAAAGAGGGATTAAGCCAAGGAGAACACCGTGTTGTCCTCAGTGTCTGTCAGACAAAGCCCACTAAACATGATGAGGAGGCTGGTAGACCAGGATGTACTGTAGAGTACTACAAAACCCTGGAGCCCTCTGGGTAATACATATGTCTTCCTCTTTTTCGTATCCTTATAAGACTCCAGAAACCAGCTCTGGTAAGTTTTTTTTTTTTTCAATGAGATTCATTAAGTGTTCTGAGAGAAAAATAACTTGAAATCCAATAAGAGGTGGTTAGAAGTAGGTGACAGCAGGCTAGGACTGAGCAGTAGGTGACAGCAGGCTAGGGCTGAGCAGTAGGTGACAGCAGGCTAGGGCTGAGCAGTAGGTGACAGCAGGCTAGGGCTGAGCAGTAGGTGACAGCAGGCTAGAGCTGAGCAGTAGGTGACAGCAGGCTAGGGCTGAGCAGTAGGTGACAGCAGGCTAGGGCTGAGCAGTAGGTGACAGCAGGCTAGGGCTGAGCAGTAGGTGACAGCAGGCTAGGGCTGAGCAGTAGGTGACAGAAGGCTAGGACTGAGCAGTAGGTGACAGCAGGAATAGGGCTGAGCAGTAGGTGACAGCAGGCTAGGGCTGAGCAGTAGGTGACAGCAGGCTAGGACTGAGGAAAGTGTTGATGTGCTGTGCATGTCATTTGTGAAACCAGGGTTCAAGAAGACCAGCACTTCCCAGGGTGGACCCCAGGTCAGTAGAATGTACTGTGACCCTAACCAGCATGCACAACCCTAACTGACCTGAGACCTGTTTCTAGCAAATGTGTTGAAATACTGGACATGTTGAAATGCAATGCATAACAGGATGAACACGTCAGATTAATGTAAAGGAAAGTATAGATCAATCTTTCTTTTTATGCAGTGTTCCACTTGGACTGAAATTGGTGCCGGTACTGTTTATATTTAGGTGCTGCAGGAGAAGCCTCACTCAGCTACCAACAACGGAACATGTGAAGAACCCATACTCAGCTATCAATCAATCAATCAAAGCTTTATTTGTATAGCGCATTTCATACCCAGAGGCAACACAATGCGCTTTACAGAGAACAAGGGAGGTGGGCATACGACCCACTCTCTACATATTCCAGAGGGAAGCAAAAAAACAGTTATCACCCGGGGGCCAGATAAGTGAGCTGTAAAAATTCTTCCCTGACCCCTCTCAACAAGGCGATCGAGCAAGCTCCAGGAGTATGTTTGTCTACCGGCTAAGAACATTTATGAAGCAATACATTGCATTGAATTACATTTCAGAGTGAGAGAGGCTAAAAGCATCATAGGAGAGAGAATATTCTACGGACATGCTACATCATCTACAGTAGACACAGGGGTATCTATCGGACTTTGTGAGGTCTGCTGGTGACAGTGGGGCATCCACTGAACCTGGTTAGAGAGAGGCACCAGGGAGAGGGAAGGCAGAGGGAAGGCAGAGCAGGGTTAGTAGCACATAGAGTCATTCAGACCACGCAGATATTGAAACAGGCAACCTGGGGCAGGCTCCTGGAATATATTTTTCTAATGGCTAAGAACATTTAAAGAACAATAAATAATAGTAAATTAAGTTTAAATTAAGTTTTCGGCGCAAGAAAGGCTAAGAGCATCAGGTCCAGGCCAAAGCCGGATGTGGACTGATGTGTGTCTTGTGTGTACATGTGTGTGTGTGTACTAAATACTACGATATCCACAGCTCCGCAGCTGACACTGGACCTGGTTAGAGGATAGGAGGGAGAGAGAGAGACACTAGGGGAGACAGAAAAACGGTTAGTAGCACACTGAGTCATTGAAGCAACACAACAGTCAGAACAAGCCTGTTTCAGGATAACCAGCTTCTGTACACTACTTGATATACATACATTGCATAGCAGGACAAGTATCAATGTATACAGAGGATTCACAGGTAGGTTTGAGGCTGCCTTTCTGTATCTCAGGGTCTTGAGATATGATATGAGCTATGAGAAGTAGAACATGTGAAGAACCTGTACTCTGCTCTGGTGAGCTCCTGCTCAAGTCAAACACTGAACACAACAGCCATCAGGCAGGGAATTTACTGTCTCTGTGTCTGTACTCCAGGTAGTCTAGCTGTGTGTGTGTCTGTACCCCAGGTAGTCTAGTTGTGTGTCTGTACTCCAGGTAGTCTAGCTGTGTGTGTCTGTACTCCACGTAGTCTAGCTGTGTGTGTCTGTACCCCAGGTAGTCTAGCTGTGTGTGTCTGTACTCCAGGTAGTCTAGCTGCGTGTCTGTACTCCAGGTAGTCTAGCTGTGTGTGTCTGTACTCCAGGTAGTCTAGCTGTGTGTGTCTGTACTCCAGGTAGTCTAGCTGTGTGTGTCTGTACTCCATGTAGTCTAGCTGTGTGTGTCTGTACTCCAGGTAGTCTAGCTGTGTGTGTCTGTACCCCAGGTAGTCTAGCTGTGTGTGTCTGTACTCCAGGTAGTCTAGCTGTGTGTGTCTGTACCCCAGGTAGTCTAGCTGTGTGTCTGTACTCCAGGTCGTCTAGCTGTGTGTGTCTGTACTCCAGGTAGTCTAGCTGTGTGTCTGTACTCCAGGTAGTCTAGCTGTGTGTCTGTACTCCAGGTAGTCTAGCTGTGTGTGTCTGTACTCCAGGTAGTCTAGCTGTGTGTGTCTGTACTCCATGTAGTCTAGCTGTGTGTGTCTGTACTCCATGTAGTCTAGCTGTGTGTGTCTGTACTCCAGGTAGTCTAGCTGTGTGTGTCTGTACTCCAGGTAGTCTAGCTGTGTGTGTCTGTACTCCATGTAGTCTAGCTGTGTGTGTCTGTACTCCAGGTAGTCTAGCTGTGTGTGTCTGTACTCCAGATAGTCTAGCTGTGTGTAGTCTAGCTGTGCGGCTCTGCTGGACTCTGATAATCAATGACTCCACAGCTTCATTGATCCTCTGTGAAGTGACCATTCAGGCTCCGAGGCAGCTGATGTGTTAATAAGTGCTTTTTTACAGCAGAACAGACCAGATCAATTCACCTACTGGGACCTTGATTATAGACTGTAGGGGGCGGGGCACTGGGGGAAACACAACAGGCGGTTTATGTAAATCTAAAGCTCACAGGCGATCACTATGTGATGTTGTGCGATGTTGTGGTGGAGCTCGGCACACTGCCAGTACCTGCTGAGGTACAGTACAGCCACGGTCGTATAACATTACGAGCCGGTCTCCAATACCCATTTTAAGGAGCACCATGGAATCCTTTTTGACCCTTAGACCAAGCTGTAAAAACACACTCACAAAAAGAAGATGAAGAAATTAATGAAGATAACAGTTGTTTCTCTGTTTATTTATTAGTAATCAATACACTTTCTGCAGCCTCCCCTCCTCCTACTCAAAGCAGATCATAATGAGAGAACTACAACTCCCAGCTGATCCTCCCACTGCCAAATATCTCAGAACGGAATCAGCTGGACTGCCCAGTGGCCCGGCCAGGTGCCCCTGGGAGGGAGGCGGCGTGAAGTGTAACATTTCCTAGGGTTAACTGCTCAAAAGGCGGGCTCACAGAACATTTTAATTGCCTCCAGGGGCCCTTAGCGGGGGTCATTTGTCACAGTGGCTTACTGCTGTGTGTGCATGCTCTGTTCCAGGTCTGCTGCTGTGTGTGCATGCTCTGTTCCAGGTCTGCTGCTGTGTGTGCATGCTCTGTTCCAGGTCTGCTGCTGTGTGTGCATGCTCCGTTCCAGGTCTGCTGCTGTGTCTGCATGCTCTGTTCCAGGTCTGCTGCTGTGTCTGCATGCTCTGTTCCAGGTCTGCTGCTGTGTCTGCATGCTCTGTTCCAGGTCTGCTGCTGTGTGTGCATGCTCTGTTCCAGGTCTGCTGCTGTGTGGGCATGCTCTGTTCCAGGTCTGCTGCTGTGTCTGCATGCTCTGTTCCAGGTCTGCTGCTGTGTGTGCATGCTCTGTTCCAGGTCTGCTGCTGTGTCTGCATGCTCTGTTCCAGGTCTGCTGCTGTGTGTGCATGCTCTGTTCCAGGTCTGTGTGTGCATGCTCTGTTCCAGGCCTGTGTGTGCATGCTCTGTTCCAGGTCTGTGTGTGCATGCTCTGTTCCAGGCCTGTGTGTGCATGCTCTGTTCCAGGCCTGTGTGTGCATGCTCTGTTCCAGGCCTGTGTCTGCATGCTCTGTTCCAGGCCTGTGTCTGCATGCTCTGTTCCAGGTCTGTGTGTGCATGCTCTGTTCCAGGCCTGTGTCTGCATGCTCTGTTCCAGGTCTGTGTGTGCATGCTCTGTTCCAGGTCTGCATGTGCATGCTCTGTTCCAGGTCTGTGTGTGCATGCTCTGTTCCAGGTCTGCATGTGCATGCTCTGTTCCAGGTCTGCTGCTGTGTCTGCATGCTCTGTTCCAGGCCTGTGTCTGCATGCTCTGTTCCAGGCCTGTGTGTGCATGCTCTGTTCCAGGCCTGTGTCTGCATGCTCTGTTCCAGGCCTGTGTGTGCATGCTCTGTTCCAGGCCTGTGTGTGTGCCATGTCGGCCCCGGGCTCGGGGACCATGGCAGGCCCCAGTTGTCCAACCTAGCTGGCCCCGGCTAGGAACACAAATGTCCGTTCAAAACGACACCTGATGGTCTGCGTATACCCTCACGTCAGCAACATTCTCGGCTGCCTGAGCCCAGGAGAGCAGTCTACATGGCCGGGCGCAGGGCATCGTGGGTGGTGGATACTGTACGTGGAGAGGCTTTTCAAGTGCTCTCGTTTACAATACAAATTATTGGTTTTCATAGCCAGGAGAGAGGAGAAGTGAGTGCACAGCAGAAGTGATTTGGTTTAGTTTTAATTATGGCTTTCTTCTTGGACAGATACTGAGGAAGTTGGATCTTCTTCTTCTTCATGCGGGTTAGGTGTTGCTCTCCTCCCCAGGCTCGGGGCTGAGGGGCTATCCTTTTACCACCCTGAGCCTGGGTGAGGGGTCACCCAGGAGCCATGTCACCGTTTCATCATCCAAAACCGTCAGGCCATGCATTCTGTTGGGTGTCGGCCAGTCCTGGATGACATGGTATGCGGTTTGTTCCTCAGTGCCACACTCGCACGCTGCACAGGATACCAAGCCCCATCTGTGCATCGATGACTGGAAGCGTCCGATGTCGGTCCGGAGGCGATTAAGCCTCACCCACGCTGGTCTGGGTAAGTCCATCCCGGGAGGGGAAGGACCGGCGGCCGGGATGAAATCATGAAGTCTGGAGGTGTTTGCCTCCCACTCCACACGCCAGATGTGGTCCGCCCAACCTGCCTCACTGATGTCAAGATCTCTGCATTGCTGCAGGAGATCCCGTGCGGCAGGCACAAGAGGGTGTCTCGACTTGAGACGCTGGGGAGGCTCCGCTGTTGCAGTGAGCCTGTCGTGGAGCAGGTGGTTAGGCTCCACGGCCCGGCAGGCGAGACCTGCTGTGGTTCCTGTGCGGCAGAGGCCAGCGGGCTGGATGCCTGTGAGGATGGGAAGGTTATCCACAGGAGTGGGACGCAGGCATCCTGTCACGATGCGCAAGGCTTTGTTTATAGGTGGGTCAATAAGGTGGGTGTGAGCGCTGCAACACCAGACCGGTGCGCAATATTCACTGGTCGAGTAGACCAGGGCAAGGGCTGCCGTACACATGTTTTTGCGCCAGCACCCCAGCCCGATCTGACCAGTCGCCTCATCAACGCCACATGAACTGTTAAATTCTTGCGCAATGACTCGAGGTGTCGGCGGAATGTGAGCGACCTGTCCAGTGTCACGCCGAGGTAGGTTGGTTCGGCGCTGTATGGCAGGAGTGTTCCGTCGGTGTGCACTCAGAGCTCATGTTTTGCTTTCTTGTTGTTAAGGTGGAAGGCCGCCGACACCGTCTTTGCCTTGCTGAGCTTCAATCTCCATTTCTGGAGGTATCCCGCTAGTGTCTGCATGTCCTGGCTCAGTGTCTCCTCCACGGCCTGCCAGTCTCCAGCTGAGTACATCAGCATAAGGTCGTCTGCATAGGCATACTTCCTGGAGACTGTGGTCAGCAGGTCGTAGGTGTAGAATAAAGGAGGGGGGTCAGGACAGATCCCTGGGGATGCCGTTCTTAAGGCGTCGCACCCTGCTTCGCTGTCCGCTTCTGGTGGTGAGGGTGAAGCTGTAGTTTCGGACAACCTCCATGAGCATGCTGACCATGTGCCTGTCCGGCAGCAGGCGGAGCAGCTTGCAGGTGAGGCCGCGGTGCCATACGGTGTCATAGGCAGCTGTCGGGTCTATAAAGACGGCTCCAGCCTTCTTTTTAGCCGAAAAGCTGTCCTCAATGTCTTGAGTCATCAAAGTGACCTCAAAGTGATCTACGGTCGATCTCCCGCGTCGGAACCCGGCCTGCTCTTGTGGGAGCAGCGGGTCGATGATTAGTTTGACGCGGGCGTAGATGAGACGCTCGAGGATCTTGAAGGGGATACATAACAGAGAGATGTGACGGTAACTCTTGGGGTCCCCTTCAGACTTGTTCGGCTTAGAGATCGCGACAACTATGGCTCTTCTCCAGATTTTGGGGATCTTGAGTTGGCGCAAAAAGGAAGAGAGGAATGCTCTTAACCAGGACTTCCAGGCAGGTGCGGCATGGAGTAAAAGCTCTGGGCAGATAGAATCAGGCCCCGGAGCTTTCCCTGGCTTCACATGCTGGAGGGCAGCAGCGAAGTTCTCCGGTATGAATTCACCGGAGATGTTACTGTCGCTAGGAGTTGTGGCCTTCCAGAGGTCAGACACTTCTTTTGCCACGAGACGTGACGATTTGCGGTCTTTGCCCTTGTGTATGTCCCATTTTTCACAAATGGTGATGCGATTTTGTTTGCAGAGATGGGGCAGTGACGGGGTAAGTGTCTAGACCTACTGTACCAGTAAGGTTGTTAAGGATGCTCCATGCCTTGGAGTGTGAGAAGTCGATGGAGTTACTGGCCTCTTCCTAGCGCTCTTGTCTGCTTCAGCTGAGTCTAGACAGCAGGGCTGAGGCAAGTCTGTCTGACTCAGCTCCTGGGGGGGCCCGGAGGAAGGCACAGTAGAGACTCTCACACTTCCAACATGGTTTGTAGCGACGTCCGCGTGGGATGGATTTTTGGCCTCTTTCACCAGTATGCCGCAGAGTTCCCGGTACACCTCGTCCACGTTGTTGGTGTTGGGTGGTGGAAGGCACCTCGTAGATCTATGGGTAAGGAGACTGTAACGTTTCCAGTTGGCCATTCGGAAGTTCTATCGCTTCACCGGCTCGCTCGGGATGAGATCCACAAGGTTAGGCATGGTAATTAGCGATGGTCGATGTTGGGACCGCGGGAACTTTCCTAGCATGCGTCTATCAGGGAGCCGGTTATCAACGCCGTCTGGATGTTTGAATAGGATGTGATTACAATTTGTAAAGATAATTTTTAAGGCATTTCTGCTTTATTAGGGATAGGACGGTGTAGATGACAGACAGGAAAGGTGGGAGAGAAAGAGAGGGGAAGACATGCAGCAAAGGGTGTGGGCCGGATTCGAACCCATGCCGCTGCAGAAAGGACTAGCCTTTACATGGTAAGCGCCCCAGCCTAATGAGCTACCGGGGCCCCTCCCCCCAATTTGTGTGTTCCTTTGTACCTAATTTGTGTGTTCCTTTGTACTTGTGGGGTTTGTATTGTGTCCTAGAACAGGCAGGTGTACTACAGTTCTACAGAGATGGCTTCATTGCATTTATTACTGGTTCTATTCAGAAACCTGTGAGACTGAATTCCTGTGAGACTGAATTAGGTTCTGTTCGTCGACAAACAGACAAACTACTAGAATATAAAGAAAATACAAAATATGTTTAAAAACAAGTGCGTAGAAGGTAAAGATCTTCAAGGTGAACAAACCACATTACGTCACCTCAAGATCTAACCAAATTTTACTTGCAAAAACTATATAGCTACAAAGAAACAACGACAGTACCAGAGCTCTTCCTTGATAAGGTGTGGCGTTTTCCACAGCGGTCTAATGAAAAGGAGAGCATTACAGGCGACAGCACTCTGAAGCTCCTACCAGTAAACAGGGCCGGCAGAAGGTAAAGAGGTCTTTCCAAAGGGAAGGTGGCGTAGGGCTGCTGCCTGGGCTCTGGGAAGCACAGGAGCCTCTGGGACCTCAGAGAGCCACCAGCCTAGCGCCTCCTGATTATTTTTCACCTTGTTTACGTCCTGCAGTCCTCCGTGGCGATAGCTCCATCTCCCTCCCCGCATGGGTCTGTCTCATTAGGTCCAACTCAAAGACTCACTCAGCGGAAAGAAAGAGAGAAAGGGAGGAGGGGAGGGATAGAGGGAGGGACTGGTGATACAAGGACAGGTAAAGCAGAAAGAAGAAACTGCAGAGGTGGATAGTTTAAAGTTTGCAGGAGAGTGAGAGAAGGATGTATAGTGTGAGCCTTCATCTTCGGTAGGTACTGAAGTAACTGCTGTAACCCTGAGACAGGATGGGAACAAAACAACAGTAGTACCCTCCTGTCCGTCACAATCTGCATCCTGATTAATGATAGGCGGGGACAGGCTGCGCTGGCTGGGGGCTGTTTGAGAGGGTTTGGTGTAAAATGAGTCATCTTTCCGACCTGTCTGCCTTGAAACCCGTGTGACGTCTGTGGGAAAGGAATGACTGCAACCCGTCTGAAGAACTTAATTTAAAACACACTTTCCACAAGTTTTAGCTTGGAAGTTAGAACCTGAACATCTAACAGAGATGGAAAAAACTACATCAATATGATTCAGGGTTTGTCTGTCTCCTAGTCGGTGCTGAATGAAACTGTTTTATGATTGGGCATCATAATGATAACGTGCTGCTATGAGCTGCTGCATCATGTAATTGTACCCAATTGTGATGGATGTGCTACACACACACACTTATCCAGATGTTCAATAGAGCTTGCACACACTTTTTATAGCAATTCTGCAGAAACCCAAAAACATTAGAATGTGTTTTTGTGTTCTGTACTCGATGATAGGTAGGCCACTCTGAGGTGTGACACCGTCTGCTCCACCCACACGGAACCAGCTGATTCTAATGAGCTCAGCCCTTTAGCCAGGCAGGGCAACTACTCAATCCAATCAGCTGTTTAGTGCATGGGTGGAGGAAATACCCTATTTCTATACATACACTTTATTTGCACAAGTAAAATATAAAGAACATGGCAGGGAATAGATATAGAAAATTAAAGATAGGATTAAATCAGATGTACATAAGTGCATAATTCATCTTTTAAATGGATTTACAATTCCATTCCCTCTGCCCTCAGGATGACCTCCAGGGAGCGGGAGATGGAGTTGTATTTTCAGCTGTATTTTAACATTTTCAGTAATTATGTAGAATTATGTAGAGAATCACAATGTATCACAATATGTACTATCATATCGCAATGTATGGTGACCCATGTATGGTGATACGTACGATATGGTGAGGTCCTTGCCAACACCCAGCCCCAAGTACATGGTTAGTATTTTAATTTTCTTACACCTCTCCCTAAAACCTCACTCATGATGTCACCATGGCTTCCTGTGGACACGTATCCAGCTGTGAGTTACAGCCTCAGAGAAGCGTCTACTACCGCTCATGTCAGGCTCCTCAGTCCCACTACCGTCCAAACTGGCCATGTCCAGAGCACAACTAATCACACTACCCTGTCACTGACCATGCACAATGCACACTACCCTGTCACTGACCCAGCACAATGCACACTACCCTGTCACTGACCCAGCACAATGCACACTACCCTGTCACTGACCATGCACAATGCACACTACCCTGTCACTGACCATGCACAATGCGTCCGACCAAATGTATGATCATTTTAAATTGGACTGAGTTTGACATTATTTAAATAGCCTATTACTGCTCCTGGTTGAGGCAAAAATACATTTAGCATGGCCAACTAAAAATCATTTACACTCACATTCACAACTAGCCGTTTGTTTACATTTTTAAGCATTTCATTGCACGGGGTACCTTTGTCTTGTGCATACAGTATGACTAATAAAGAATCCTTGAATCCATGTGAGCGAGAGCTCCGGGTGTGTTCTAGTAAGTCCCTGGATGATCCCCTTGTGTCTAAACGGCCAGGGAGGAGAGTGTGCTCACACTGAAGAGGAACAGGACTGCTGGAGCACCAGCTGTTTGTTACCCAGCATCCATTGAATCACGCTGGTTATGGATGAAGCACGCAGGGACACCTGTGATGCAGGGAGGCTTTGAACTGAGAACCAGATTTAATTCTGTTCCAGGGAGAGCTCTTACAGGGAACCAGATTTAATTCTGTTCCAGGGAGAGCTCTTACATGGTCCATAAATGCTCCAGTGTAGCAGTTATATCTGTGCAAACATTTTTCTTTTGAAATTAATTCAGAACTCTTTATATGAAATATTAACAGTGTTTAAATATTTCAGCGCCAGTAATGAGGGTTCTTGACCTCTGTATTTAAATGTAATCATTACATGCAGAATTTATTAGCTGTATTTTTCCACTTCTTTGTAATTTTCCAGGAAACTTCTAAGGATGGATGAAGTGTCACCTGGCCGTTATAAGTGATCTCACTGGAAAAACCATCAAGAAAGGGGACGGAAAAAATAATCAGCCTATTGTGGGAAATATTGAAGCCAACAAATGAGAAGGTCTCATTTTAAGTGTGTCCTTGGAGGCTTCCTCAGGTCTGATTTTATACTTGGATCCTCAAACTTCCTTAAATAAAAACTACTGCTTCCATTTGGGTGAGGGAAAGATACCTGTATCCAGGTGAAAAGGTGTGTGAGTGTGTGTGTGTGCGCGTGCATGTCAAGGTGTGTATGTCTCTGTATGTGTTTTAAGGTGTGAGTGTGTCTGGATGTGTTCAGGGTGGCAGATAAGCTACAGTAAAGGGTAATGCATGAAGCGTGTGACAGCTAAGGTGTGTGTGTGCGTGTGTCTGGATGTGTTTTGGACAGGGGATAAGCTGAAGGGTCATGCGTGAAGTGTGTGACAGCTAAGGTGTGTGTGTGTGTAACAGCTTCATCACAGAGGGACAAACGTGGGCGCCGGGCTGAAGGTCGGCCGCGCCATAATGGACGGCCCTGCCCACATCTGTCTGAATCAGGGTGTTTGTGTTTAGTAATCATCCGCAGGTAAAAACAGATCTGGCTGGCTGTCATCCCCAGTCACCTTCATCCTGCCCATATCGGCCCTGCGCTCGTGAACCAGCCTGGCCCAGGTAGCCCAATAACTCTCATCATCAACCGCTAGATAGACACGTTATTATGGAGACACGCATCCCGGGAACTGGATATGGAGTCAGAGATAGAGAGAGATAGGACAGAGGAGGGAAGGCGGAGAGAGAGAGAGAGGAGAGGGAGAGAGATAGAGGGGTATTTTATATTATCTTGGCTGTGACAGAGTTAGAGTTGGTAAAGGGAGCAGCTAGGGACACTGGAGGTAGATAGGTAAATACTACAAGGCCAGGTATAAAGTAGCCTGCTACAAGGCCAGGTATAAAGTGGCCCGCTACAAGGCCAGGTATAAAGTAGCCTGCTACAAGGCCAGGTATAAAGTAGCCTGCTACAAGGCCAGGTATAAAGTAGCCTGCTACAAGGCCAGGTATAAAGTAGCCTGCTACAAGGCCAGGTATAAAGTAGCCTGCTACAAGGCCAGGTATAAAGTAGCCTGCTACAAGGTCAGGTATAAAGTAGCCTGCTACAAGGCCAGGTATAAAGTAGCCTGCTACAAGGTCAGGTATAAAGTAGCCTGCTACAAGGTCAGGTATAAAGTAGCCTGCTACAAGGCCAGGTATAAAGTAGCCTGCTACAAGGTCAGGTATAAAGTAGCCTGCTACAAGGCCAGGTATAAAGTAGCCTGTTACAAGGCCAGTCAAGGTGAGATTGAAAAAGAAAGTGTGTGCGTGGGAGGGGGGGACGGGGAAGCTGAGAATGAAAGAGTGATCTGGATTGAGAAAGTGCAGTTATATAAGTTATACGACGTGAAAGGATGAGTGAAGGTGTGGTGCCTCACCGGAGTGATGCTGTTTAGACAAAGAGCTAAAGTAAAGAACCGGGCATGGCGAGATTATCTCAAGGCAGGACCAACTGATAGTGGATATGGATTTTGTGGAGGTAAACAATAATTAGCACACTTATGCATTTTTTACCTGCAGTCTGATACTGGGCAAATTGCCTATCATCGATGTGTAATTAATGTTATATAGATGAATGATTTCCCTATTGATAAAGTGTACTTTTGCTGAGGTTTAGTTTACCCGTGCAAGGCTGTGATGGCAGCAAAGCACAGGGCAGGTTCACATCTTTATAACTACTGTCTATATAACTACCATCTATAACTACCGTCTAGATAACTACTGACTATATAACTACCGTCTATATATTACTGTCTATATAACTACGTCTATAACTACCGTCGATATAACTGTCTAGATAACTACAGTACTGTCTATATAACTACAGTCTATAACTAGCGTCTATATCAGGGTTTCACAACCTGTGGTCTGGGTGCCCCTTGGGGGGGGGGGGCTCAAATAAATAGAGGCCTTAATATCATATTTAACTAGACAAATATTTGTTAAATGTTTTTGATACAATTGCCCCCTCTATTGTGTCCATGATAAATTTATCACTGTCATCTGGATTCCCCAACCTTTTAAGCATGCTGTAATTCAGCCTTTGCTTAAAAAGCCTAACCTTGACACCTCTCTTCCTATGAGCTGCCGTCCCATATCTAAGCTGCCTTTTTTATCCAAGCTCCTTGAAAGGGTTGTTGCCAAGCAGCTTACAGACATATTAGTGGCACACAACCTGTATGATGAATTTCAGTCAGGATTTAGAAAAAAGCACTCCACGGAAACAGCCCTCCTTAAAGTCACTAACGACATTGGGATGGCTGCAGATGACGGGAAATGTTCATTACTGGTGCTACTGGACCTTTCTTCAGCCTTTGATACTGTTGACCACAGTATTCTTTTGAGTAGGTTAAATGATTTGGGTTTTACTGGATCTGCACTGGGCTGGCTCGATCATATCTTGCTGATCGCAGTTTCTCAGTCTCTGTGGGCCAGTTTATGTCAGACTCTGCCCCTCTGTCATGTGGTGTCCCCCAGGGCTCTGTCCTTGGACCTTTGTTGTTTTCCTTATACATGCTACCTCTTGGTCAGATTATCAGCCGCTTCAAGGGCATCTCCTATCATCTTTATGCTGATGATATCCAACTGTATTGTTCTTTTAAACCAGATGAGTGTAGTGTATTGTCTGTTTTAAATGATTGCCTGGGCTCCATTAAGGATTGGATGACTTACAACTTTCTTAAATTGAATGAAGAGAAAACTGAAACCCTTATACTTGCGCCTGATAACCTAGTCCCCACCATCAAGCACAGCATTGGGTCATTAAGCATGTGTGCTAAACGTAAACTACACAACCTAGGGCTACATTTCAATCAGACATTCCAGTGAAACCAGGTAGTCAAAATAACTTACCTGATATAGAATGGGCACCTCAAACGCGGTATAAATAATTAATAATGGTGATTTTGTCTGTCTTTCTCTGCTACTGTTTCAAGAATGCGCGCGCATACTTGTGCTGACTAGGCTGTAAAAGGGTCTATAATTAACAAATATGACCCACGCTCGTTACATAACATGACTCTTGACATTGCTTGGAGCTGATGACATCTGTCCAATGACATGCTCGACTTCATCTTCACCTCCCACCTTTTTTTTTCGAATTGGTTTTGAATTCTTCAAAATGAATAATAAGCCTCTTCCACATCTCTCCATGTCTGAGGCTGTTGGAAAACAGGGAACGGGAGTGAAGATTGCATCATTGGTTGTTGTTGAATCTGTGATTGTTCATTCTGCAAAACAACAGCTTGTTTCTTCTCCTCTTCTATCCATTTTCCATCCAATAGCTGACTTTGAGTGAGTTTCCTCTTCAGCTCAGCATCTTGTTCCTTCAAAACACGTCCCTTCTTCCGGTAATGCTCCACTTGATGGGCAATATGATCAATGTAGATGTTCTTCGCCATCGATCCCAGGCCAACCACTTCCTCCAATTTACACCTCACAGACTGAGGCAAGCCTTCTTGGAGCTTCTGTCACAGCACAGCACGCTCCAACTTGTGCTCCTCAGGATCGTTTCCCATGAAATCTCTCCACTGTTGATAGGCTCGTGCCACATACGCTCTGGGGTTCTCAGCTTCACCTAAGGCATCAAAAATGATATTGTCTGGGTGTACATTGGTGGGGTACATCTCCTTCAGTGTCCTCCACAAACGTCCTCTATGGGCTGCAAAGAGTTCAGCATCATAAATCGCTGTACGAACATATCTTCTCATTCCAGCCTTCTCCAGGATTTCTTCCATTGGTTGCACTCCTTCCACTGAAGACAGGATCCTCTTAATATCACCCATAGCAAGTGAGATGCCTTGTAATAACTGATCAATCTTCGTCGTCCAAGGATGGGCACCGTCTTTGAGAATTGGCAATTTGTCCAAGATCGCAGACATGTCAATAGCCTGCCAGGGCTTGTAATTCATATGAGCGCCACTAATCACCACCGGAAACATCTTCCTGACACTTTTTCTCTTCCCTTTTTTCTTATTTTTTGATTTGCGTGTGCCTCCCTATTCACTTTTCTCCTTAGATTGACTGGGTCTTGGACGAGGTCATATTTTTCCAGCTCCTTTTCCATATGACGTGTTTGTGTCTGCATCTCTGACCGAACTGTAGTAGGATCCCTCAATGCATCGTCCAGTCGAGACACATCTCCATTGTCTTTAGCTGCAGACAGTTCAGTTTCGAGTATAGCCTTTGACGCCTTAATGGAATCCAACTTCTTCAACATTTCCTTCAACTCGCTATCCACCTTTTCCTTGAACTTTGCATCATCACCCAAGTCATACTCCGCACTCTCTTCTTCACTGCTGCTACTAGAGTTTGTTTCTTGCTCAATTCTTCCCCTCCTCTCGGCACGTGCCATAATCTGTCTAATACGCCCATCATATCCTCCAATATCCACTCCTTCCTCTTCAGAGGAACCACTGTCACTTTCATGTTTCCCTTTTTGTTTTTCTTCTTCTTCTTTTCAGCTGGTGTCAGAGGTTGGGCTAATTTCTTGGTTTTGTGCTTCACATCAGGATGGGCTATGATGGTCGTTTTGGCATTTCCCGTCTGCATAATGTCGCCATTATCATCTTTGATGACATATCTTCCCTCTGTGTTTAGCACGGGTAGCTGTGGATAAGCCTTAGTATATTCCCTCTGGACGTCATAAGAAAGCGGGGACAAGACTGGGGCCGTATAGGAGAACGGCGCATCAATTTCACTCTGCAGCATGTCCGTCTTGCTGTTAGCTTCCTTTATTTCAGTTCGAGTTGCAATAGATGCTGCTTCCAAAGCAGCTTTCTGTCTCCGCCCCGCTGACACTGAACAGTGTCAAGACTGCAAGTGCAGTATCTCTCTTTTGTTTCCGTTTTTGATCTTGTCTTCCAGTCTTCTGATGAGAGAGAGAGAACTTCCTTCCCTCACACATCCAGGTTCTTATGACTACGCAGGAAATAGGAAATATTCAACAAATAATATCTACATTAAACTAATCTCAAATTTGCAATGGACCTACTAGACAGTAACAAGGAACACAAAAAGACACAGAACGTAGCAGACGGCCAAACACACTTTAACAAGACACACGCAGGACTCCGGTTTTAGCCTACGCACACATACCCGGGACCTTTAATTCATCTCTTCTATAGGCTTTTACCACACTTAATACACTAATACGCAAACTTATGCGTTTAATTTAACCGGCTTTCTTTATAGACATTGAACTCACAAGTCTTCACTAAACTCGCCAACACATGCGACTTCATTTACGATCTTGAACAGACACGCCACACACCATCAAATGTGCGCTGGCCTTGAATATTACAAGCCTTGCCGTATTTAGAGACCTTAACTCACAAGTCTGCGCAAACTATGCGTCTTAATTAGCCTACACAATTTTAATCTCTTCTCCTTATTTATTGGACGTTCTTTATAGCAATAGCAAATTTGTCGAAAAGAGGCAACAATCCGTTGTCTTGAGCTTTGCTATTTTAGCTATCCCACTCCCCCGTCGCCAAAATGCAGTGTATTTTAAAAGCATCAATCTTCGTGTGGAACAGAACTTCAAGGAGGCCAAATACGTCGAATCTTCAATTTATTGAGCATGCCTAACAGGGCCAGAACTAAGGAAAATACTACTTTTCATACAAGGTGGCGAGCTGATATCCTGGCTTCAGACCAGAAATCACGTCAAACAAATTTGCATAGAAGGAATACAAACATGGTCACAAACAGTCACTGATGTTCTGCCCCCCTCGGACATGGGGCTATTTTGGGTCTTCCTGTGTCCTCCTAGAATCATTTTACAACTGTAGGCTAACTGACTTCAAAGGTGCTATCTTATTGACTCAGGGACAAAGGAATGCTGACTCAGGACAGGACATCTGTTGTAACTAACCTGTTAAACTCCTTATAATAACACAGTTCTACCTAAAGTGAAGTTTATTCATTATTCTTAATAAAATGATTACTACATGAGAGTAATACAAATTATTGATGTAATACAGTATAAAAATATACTACACTTTCATTTCACCTGTTCATTCTGCCCAAATGCCACTCGCGCACCCCTCTGGTTCTAAGCCATCACAATGCGACTTCTGTCCCTCTACGGGATGCGACTTTTGTCCCGCCACGGTCTCCTGTCATTTCTCCCTGGCTTGCAGGCACGACTTGCTCTTGGAGAAAATGCGAACGCGACTTTCGTCCCGTGCGACTTTTGACCCGGCTCCTCCTTACTGTATAACTACTGTCTAACTACCACCTTTATAACTACCGTCTATATAATTACAGTTTGGGCCGCAGTGGGTTGGCGAGTGATCTGTTAGGGATGCGCATCGAAAACCGGTTCTTGTTGAGAACTGGCTCCCAGTGAATCGATTCCTTGGAATCGTTGGCCAAAATCCTTAATGATTCCGCTATAGATTCCTGTCGTTGCTGCGCATGCGCGATGACGTCGCACGCACAATGCCTTGTTTTGTTTTATTCGTTTTATTAGACCGCAGTAGAAGAAGCCAGCAACATGTCGTCTAGGCATAAACGTTCCAAAGTGTGGTTACATTTCACGCGACAAGATGACAACACGGCCACTTGCAATGTTTGCAAAACACGTATATCATCAAAGGGGGGAAATACTACAAATATGCAAAAACATTTGGCCACACAGCATGCGATAACTTCGCAGGAATGTCCCGTTTTAGATGCGCTCCGGAGTGATGACAGCAGCGCAGCTAACGTGTAGTCGAAGGTGAACTCCTCCAGAGTCCCTGTCTATTGTGTTAGTGCCATTTGTTTAATTGTGTAAACCAGCTTTCACTATATGAATAATCTCCATTTCCATCCATGTAATTTAGATGATGACGTTCAGTCAGGCTCGTGGTCGGTCTGGGTCAGAGGCTACTTCTTGTAGAAGTAGTACAATTGTTAATTCTCCATACAGTTGATGGTTGCAGACCTACTCAGTTCCATTTGGACTTCACTTGATTGTATTTGTTGCCAGTTGCCGCTGCTAGTTTTATTTTTGCCAGCTCAGCTCATATACCCTTTTTAAATGGAAGGAGCATTGTAATTTCTACTAGTAACATGTTAGACTGTTATTGGATTTAAAATTCAACAGAATAGTTCATGTTTTATTTCTCTTTTTCTATAGAAAAAATACTGATTTGTTTGTCAGTTTTATTTTTAGTTCAAGGTGAATACATAAAAAACAGCACTGTAATTGGCATGTCCAAAGTATATATATATATAAAAGAATTATGTTAATAAACCTGTTTGTACTCTTTTGCCCAATGAGAATCGATAAGAGAATCGATAAGGAATCGGATCGATAAGCAGAATCGAAAATGGAATTGGAATCGCTAAAATCTTATCAATATCCATCCCTATGATCTGTAGGGAGGATTGGACCCATGAGGACAGCCAAGATTCCACCCAAGATTCTTGGGTGGCAGGTTTCTGGTGCAAAACAATTAGCAAACCCCTTAAAAAAACATAATACCCAAAATAGCCCTGCACCAACAAAATAGGGCCCAAAGTCTCTTTCACGCCAGTAGCAGTGACTACAGTAAATCAACCATTGGGAATCATAGACACTACTAATAATTTGCCAAAGAGAATACTATTACAAATTCAATTCAAGTTCTGGGGATGAAATCTGACTATGATAAAGCAACCTTCTGAATATGAGGTGAATGTTTAAGGTGCAATACTATTTCTGGTATGAATAAACCACAACTAGGACTTAATCCAGAGTCCTGAATACCTATAAATACAGATATTGTATAGAGAGAGACCAGCGGGGGGTCACAGAGGAAGTCGGGACTCAATCTCCAGTCGGGAAATGACAAGGACCTGGATGAGCACCTGCGCCGTTTCGTCTGTGAGGAAAGGGCGAATCCTCCTGACGTTATAGAGCAGGAATCTGCAGGAGCGTGTGACTGATGTGATATGTGCAGAGAACGACAGTTGGTCATCCAGGGTCACACGCAGGTTCCTTGCACCTGCATCACCACACTGTCTTCAATGGTGATGGCCAGGTCCCGGTGCGGGCAGCCCTTCTCCGGGAGGAACAGCAGCTCAGTTTTGTCCAGTTTGAGCTTGAGGTGATGTGTCGTCATCCACTCCGAGATGCCAGCCAAGCACCCAGCTATGAGTGTCTCCATTTGTGTATCAGAAGGAGGAAATGACGGGACCAGTTGGGTGTCATCGGCATAGCAGTGATAGGAGAAGCCATGCGAGCGAATGACAGAGCCCAGAGATGTAGTGTAGAGGGAAAAAAGGAGAGGACCCAGGACAGACCCCTGTGGAACCCCCGTAGTCAGACTACGCGGTTCCGACATTGACCCTCCCCATGTCACCTGGTAGGAGCGGCCCATCAGGTAGGATGCAAACAGGAACAGGCAGAGCCTGCGACACCTTTCTCCTCGAGGGTGGAGAGGAGGTTCTGGTGGTCTACTGTATCAAATGCTGCTGACAGGTCTAGGAGTATCAGGAGAGAAGAGAGAGAGTTCACTCTCGCTGCATGGATCGACTCTCTCACTGCAAGGAGGGCGGTCTCTGTTGAGTGGCCAGTCTTGCACCCAGACTGGTGGGGGCCTAGGAGGTCGTTTTGGTGGAGATACGAAGATAGTTGGTTAAAGAAAGCACATTCAAGTGTTTTCGATAAAACGATAGAAGGGAAACCGGTCCGTAGTTTTTGACGTCAGAGGGGTCGAGAGATGGTTTCTTCAGGAGGGGGACTGGCAGTCTTGAAAGTGGAGGGAAAGCATCCTGATACAAGAGATGTGTTGATGAGGTGGGTTAGGAAGGGAAGGAGTTCGGGTGCAACAGACTGAAGGAGAGTGGAGGGAACATGGTCTAGGGAGCATGTGGTGGGGCAGCAAGATGTTACGAGGTTGAGGACCTCGTTGAGGGAGAGGGGAGAAAAGTGGGATAAGGTGGGACGTGGAGAGATGGGGGGGGAGCGGAGAGGGAAGAGAGGGAGGTGAGGTTGGTGCATGGCATGTCTGCCGGGGGGTGGGGGAAAGAGGATCTGATATCGTTAACATTCTTGTCAAAGAAGTTGGCGAAATCGGCAGGGAGGAGTTGGGAGTAGGAGGAGGGGGTTGGAGCAGTGAAGAGAAAGTTTCAAAGAGTTTTTTAGGATTGGAAGCAGAGATTAGAATTTTAGAGTGGAAGAAAGCAGCTTTATTCCTCTCTGAGAATCCTGTACAGCTTGTGGTTTCAGGATTTTCAACACTACTGTATAATCCAGACTTCTGGCCTGATTAGCCTGCGGGTAGATGAAGGATATAAGTGCTACATAACTTCATAAGATAGCAGCTCCATACTGAACCATCTACATCGCACTGAGCAGACTGTACATCTACATGATACCATGAAGATACAGTTTGGACTGAGTTTGCATATTACTTTCCCTGTAACTGCTTTTGATTTGATTTTAAACCATGTAATTCAATAGTCTGAAGAGCTACCCCGCACCACCACAAAAAAACTCATGAAAAATAATGTTTCTTCAGCTGTAGTCCTGTTGGCTTCAGAGCTGCAGTCTCTATAACAGTAGCACAGACAGCCGCACAACATTCAAATGTGGTTTCTCCTGCTGGGATTTCACACTTTGATTTTCCCTAAGGAGGAATGATGCAGATGATGAGACATAAAGACACACACACACACACACACACACACACACACACACACACTTTGAGGTAATAGAAAATGAGTATAATTTTGTTTAGAATTGTCCTTTCTACTGCAAGATATGTGATGTGATGTTTAGTAACATAAAGACAGGTATATGATGTGATGTTTAGTAACATACATATGTTTAGCAACATAAAGACAGGTAGATGATGTGATGTTTAGTAACAAAGAAAGGTAGATGATGTGATGTTTAGTAGCAAAGAAAGGTAGATGATGTGATGTTTAGTAACATCAAGAAAGGTAGATGATGTGATGTTTAGTAACAGACTCGGGTAACAGACTGAGGTAGATAAATATTGATGACAGCTTTTGAAATTTATCCTAAATTTATTCTAAAGAAATCCTTTAATGTACTTTACTCTGACTATTTATCAATTGTAATTCATGTTTTTTCTTTCTTTCTGTCTCTTTTGTAAAGCACTTTGAACTGCATTTTATGTCACGAAAGGTGCTCTATAACTAAAGTGTATTATTATATAATTATTATAGGGTGTATTTATGTAATTACTTATTTACCATTAGAGGTGTAGGGTGTACTCATGTTTTTATTTATTTACTATATCACTATTGGTTTAGGGTATAATTGTGTATTTATTTATTTCCCATTAGAGGTATAGGGTGTACCCATGTATTTATTTAATTATTTACTATTAGAGGTGTAGGGTGGACTCGTATATCTACAGTATTTATTTATTTATTTACCACTAGAGGTGTAGAGTATTCTCATGTATTTATTTATTCATTCATGTATTAATTAACTATTTTATTAGAGGTGTAGGGTGTACTCATGTTTTTATTTATTATTTTACCATTAGAAGTGTAGGGTGTACTCATGTTTCTATTTATTAATGTATTTGTTTGTTTGTTTATTTACCATTTGAGTTGTAGGGCGTACTCATGTATTTATTTGTTTATGTACCATTAGAGAAGTAGGGTGTATTTATTTATTTATTCATTTGTTTGTTTATTTACTACTGTATCTATCTCTCTCTCACTCTCTATCTATCTCTCTCTGGTGACAACAGGCATCTCTCACCCGTTCTCATCCCATCTCATCCCTGGAGAGGCACAGTGATACATCTCCCTGGAAAGAGATACCACACGCTGCCAAAAACACCAGGGGCCTCATTTATAAATTCAGGGGCCTCATTTATCAAAGAGCGTGTAAATTCAGGTGTAAAAGAGGGCGTACGACGAAAACGCGGAAAATGCACAATGTAGCGTACGACGAGAATATTTACACGCTTTTCGGATCTATCAAAAATGTCGTATGCCCTTTTCTGCACGGTAAATCCGAGACGGGCTGGGAAGAGAGCGTACGCGCACGCGCCCCGTGTTCCGCCCTCTCCACGCCCAAATTCAACCATATATGGTCAAAACTATGACAGCGAACAACGGGGATTCCCCGGAAGGAACCGACATAATATAGCGTGGAGCATAGGACAGACGAGACGTTTATGGAAAAACGCGGAAAGAAGAGAAACTTTTCGGAGACGGAGGTGCATGTGCTTGTTGGTGAGGTCCACGCGAGGAAAGAAAATCATCTTCGGAAGGTAAGCTATTTGTACGAGCCTACATTTGAAAGTGTTGGAAAGCAAACATTCCACACATTCTGTGGTAGGCTATGATTGATTCAGGACCAAAAACAGGGAACGATAACACAGATGACCACTTCATAATGTTAGACCACATTATTAAGACTCTCATCTAAATCACCCGGTAAATCACACTTAAGCATTTATTTGGCTGCCAACAGAAAAACATATCAAATGAATATGGCTGCACAATGAAATGTTTAATGCATAATCAAGTTCACAGACAAACTCAAAGAAAATGATTGAAATTGTTTCTCCAGACTCTGACGTGGGGTCGGACTCAGAGGAGGGGGAGTCTGCAGTGGTCCTGGACCTGACGGTCGTGCCCCCGCGAGTTGTAGCCTCCAGCGCCACGACCTCCACCTTCTTATCAGCTTTGAATATATATCTTGGCAAACATAACACGGGATGATGTACAAGGAGGGGACAGATACCTAGTGAAAGTACTATTGGTTGCTAGTAAAAAGACAATAACGAGGGCTTGGTATAAGGTGGAACGCCCAACCAAGGAGCAGTGGCTGGGTGTTGTGGAGGAGATGTATGTTAGGGAGAGGTTCACGCATGCATTGAGGATGCAGGAAGGAAAGTTTGAAGGGAGATGGGAAAAATGGATGGATTATAGAAGGAAGTGTGATGATACCACTAATATTAAAATTGTCATATTTGAGTAAGAAAAAAAAGCTGCATGGATGGATGTACCCATAAGCTGTTATTGTAGGTTTTTATGTTTTATTGTATTGTCGTTGTATGGATGGAAAATGCTAATAAAGATTAAAAGTAAATAAGACAAAGAATATGTATCTTGGTTATGGACACACCAACAAGCCAGCCGTCACGCGCAGCGCCTGCCTCCAGTCTAGCCCCTACCCTGCTGTGCGCCAGGATGAATGAGTCATGCGTGGAGCCAGGCCACCGTGCCACTACACTTGTGATGAGCATGTCACATATGATTTGGGTATTTCTAGTGTGCACATTTTAGCGATTCACATAGACGTATTCATTCACTGATGGTGCCCTTATGTGGGTGCAGTCGCCATCGCCGTCACCTCTTTGGAGTTCTATCTCGCCCAGTAGGCCGAGTAGCGCCGGATTCATTTAGGCTCGCATTACGCACAGGAGGACTGTCATTTATATGCTTACCAAAGAGCAAACAGGTCCACATGATCACATATTAATGACAATCTAATTGGTCAATTATTGCCGTTTGATGGAGTGCCTGCATTAGGTGTGTGACATATAGCGCGGAAAGGTTTTGGACAGCGCATAGGTTCAGTTTGGGGAACAAATCCATATCGGACCATGAATGAGCCGGTTAGAGGACACGTCTAATCTTGCATTGCGATATATGTTGGTGCTGAATTGGGCTATTAGCCTACATGATTGTGCGTTCATGAACTGTCGCTCTTATTCTCTCCGTCAAACATAGTAATTCACCGACGCACCACCTGCGTCGCCAGTTCCCCCTGTGTTCAAGAAGGGCGTAGAACACCGTGTAAATCGGTACGCCAACTGGAGAGGTGTCCTACAAAAGCGCGGAGAAAGGCGACTAAATTTTCGCCCTTACGGCTTGATAAATCGCAATGTGGGGGGGGCAAATGGCGTACGCCTGAACTCGCGAAAAAGACCGTGTAAAAGAAGGCGTACCTCAATGATAAATGAGGCCCCAGGTGTCAAAGATGGCGTACGCCGAAAATGAGAAAAAGGCGGACTGCCGCGTACACCGAGAATATTTAGAAGCTTTTCGGATCCATCAAACACACGGCCGCACCGATTTCTCAATGATGAATCCCACGGTGTCCTAGAAGAGTGCGGACGTGAACGCGCCTCATGTTCCGCCCTCTACACGCCCAAATTCAACCATATATGGTGCAAACCATGACAATGCACAACGTAGTTCGCCGGAAGGAACCGACATAAAAACGTAGAGTGGAGCAAAGGCAAGACAATTACATTTATGGAAAAGCGCGGAAAGAAGATATTTTCGGAGACGGAGGTGCATGTGCTTGTTGGTGAGGTCCATGCGAGGAAAAAAAATATTTTAAATATTTGTACTAGCCTACCTTTGTCCGATTGCTCCTACAGTTTAGGTAGCCTACTGTACGTTTCGTGCATCCTGTATTTGGCGGAGGCTACACGGACATTCTGTATTATGTGGCTGTGAGGAAAGCAAACATTCTGTGGTAGGCTATGATTGATTTAGGACCAAAAACAGGGAACGATAACACAGATGATCACTTCATAATGTTGGGCCACATTAAACATTTTCCCCTCTGGGAAATTAGGCTCACTCATCTAAATCACCCGGTAAATCACACTTAAGCATTTATTTGGCTGCCAACAGAACAACATATCAAATGAATATGGCTACACAATAAAATGTTTAAAGGACAATAAAGTTTACAGACAAACTCAAAGAAAATGACTGAAATTGTTTCTCCAGACTCTGACGTGGGGTGGGACTCAGAGGAGGGGGAGTCTGCAGTGGTCCTTGACCTGACGGTCGTGCCCCCGCCGGTTGCAGCCTCCACCTCCAGCGCCACGACCTCCAGCGCCTCCGTCTCCAGCGCGCCGGCCTTCCATGTCTCCACCGCCCACGCCTCCCCCTCCGGCTCCAGCGCCCCGGTCCCTGCTGCTAGCGTCCCTGCCTCAAGGGTCCCTGAGGGAAACCGTCTGGGCTTCCTCTCAGACGCTGTGCTGGAGGCCCAGACAGGGACCCTAGAGGCCCAGAGGACCTGGGATGGGATTGGGGCAGTTGTGCAGCAGTTGGTGGAGGTCACCACACTACACCACCAGAGCCAACAGGACATCCTCACTGCACTTCATTCCCTCACACATGCTGTCACGGACCTGTCACCTGTCATGCTGTCACTCACTACCACACTCACGGACCTCACACATCTCACACAGTCACTCACCAACAGACAATAAAATGGTAACAATGTGAAACTTACTTGTTTGTGTCTTCATAGCTGGCGCATGACCTCAGCGCGGGCCCTTTGGCCCCGCTGGTAACCCTCATGACGGGGAGGGGGCTGAGGGTCTGGGTCCTCATTTTGTGGTGGGGGGAGGCCCGGAGGGAGGCGCACTCCGCGCCGTACTGCCCCGTTGTGGAGGATGGTACATGCCCGGATGATCTTACATACCTTGATCGGGTGGTAGAGGAGTCTACCACGCGACGCGTCCAAGCAGCGCCATCGGCCCATTGGCCGATGGCGCGCTCCACGGCGCTGCGTGATGAGCATGTCGGCGTCACATATGATTTGGGTATTTATAGTGTGCACATTTTTGCGATTCACATAGACGTATTCATTCACTGATGGTGCCCTTTTCAATATGTGGGTGCAGTCGCCATCGCCGTCACCTCTTTGGAGTTAATTTAGGCTCGCATTACGCACAGGAGGACTGTCATTTCTATGCTTACCAAACAGCAAACAGGTCCACATGATCACATATTAATGACAATCTAATTGGTCAATTATTGCCGTTTGATGGAGTGCCTGCATTAGGTGTGTGAGGATATACGCAGAACGGTTTGGGACAGCGCATAGGTTAAGTTTGGGGAACAAATCCATATCAGACCATTAATGAGCCGGTTAGAGGACACGATCATGCATTGAGATATATGTTTGTGCTGAATTGGGCTATTAGCCTACATGATTGTGCGTTTATAAACTCTCACTCTTCCTCTCTCCATCAAACATTGTAATTCACTGACGCACCACCAGTGTAGCCAGTTCCCCGTGTTCAAAAAGGGTGTATGGATGTATTAATAGAACTGGATAGGGTCACTCCATTCACTGACTGCTCGAAGACGTGAAGCCCTATAGGAAAAAAACGCGTCATTGGCGCCTTTGACATGCGCAGTCAAGGCGCCAATGACGCGTTTTTGTGTGTTGGCTGTAAGCCGACACACCAAGAAGAGGGAATCCTATTTGTCGCTCCCTTCCTCCCTCCCTCCCTGTTGGCGTTGTTGACCTGCAGTTCTATATTGCTACCACAAGAGGCACTTCCTCCCTCCCTCCCTCCCTGTTGGCATTGTTGACCTGCAGTTCTATGTTGCTACCACAAGAGGCACTTCCTCCCTCCCTCCCTCCCTCCCTGTTGACGTTGTTGACCTGCAGTTCTATGTTGCTACCACAAGAGGCAGTGGTCCCAGAACATCAAAACAAAAAGACTCCACAGATTTCCCAGGTCAGCGATGGCCGAGTGGATGGCCGAGTGGATAGTGCGCTGCCTATCACTGCAAAGGTTGTGAGTTCAATCCTTGGTGTGGACATACCAATGTACCATGACATATTTTGTCACTGGATGTTATAGAAGTTATGTAACGAGCGTGGGTCATATTTGTTAATTATAGACCCTTTTACAGCCTAGTCAGCACAAGTATGCGCATGCATTCTTGAAACAGTAGCAGAGGAAGAGACAAAATCACCATTATCAAGCGTACGGACTGGACTGAGGACATAATCAAAAATGCCCACATTTGCGGTGCCCATTTTATATCAGGTAAGTTATTTTGACTACTTGGTTTCACTGGAATGTTTGGTTGAAATGTAGCCCTTCTCAGTCCCGTTGTCGCATTCCGCTCGCTCATGCCAGACAACAGTCCTTTGCTGGTGCATTCACTTTGCCGTCAAAATAAATCAGTGTTGGCCTAGTTAGGAGAGGCGCTCATATTTACAAGTGTCAGATAAACATGAAACTTCACTTACCAAAGCAAAAGTGTCTATTTTAACAAATGCTGGGTTGAAGCTTCAAAGCACCGCCACCACCACAGAAGAAGACTACCTCGGAAAAATAATTTCACTCGGACAGAACGCGTCTAAATAAGTTATTTATTGATAACGCCGAGGCTTCAAAACCCAGCATTTGTTCAAATAGACCCGTTTGCTTAGGTAAGTGAAGTTTCATGTTTAATAGGTAGTTTCAATACCTGTACAAACGCACGGAGGCACTGGAGGTTGACATCCAGTTTAAGTAAAAGAAGATGAGCAAGATGGAACTGGAAATCCAACAACTGACGAAAGATGTAAGGAGAATTACAATAAGACAATAAGACATTTTGTTTCTTTAACACCATTTAATGTGATCCTTATCCCCCAAAAGGCAGCATGAAGCAGAAAATAAAATATCACATATTTGATGTGTGTGTGATTTAATAATGTAATGACGTGTGTGTGTGTGGGGGGGGGGGGCTAGCAGTGAAAACAAAGAAAGCCACCAAAAAAGTCTGAACATGGGGCTGAGGCTGCTAACCCAAATAGGTAGTGGCAGACATGTCCCTAATGTGCATGCCATTGACATTGTCTGGGAAGATGGGGTCAACAATGTCCAGGTCCTCTTCCACAGCCGCCCCCTGACCAGTCTATACATGCGCGTTCGCTCCGGAAAGCCCTACGAACAACGAGAGCTCCCACATCAAAAACATCGTCCAACTAGACATTGTTTCACCGATGTATGCCTCTGCCAAAAGTCAGGTTGCTCTAAACATGTTTTGTGAACTTGAACAGTTGGTATTGCTTGATCATTCAGAAAGAGTTTATCTGAAAATCCTGCATATACTGACCCAGGTTGGAAAAGCAATCGGAAAAAATGTCTAGCACACACTGCCAGTGTTTTGCCAATTTCAGTGGGAATGTTGCCATCAAAAATAAAATAAGTGTGTGTTGATTGGCTGGTTGGGGCGGTACTGTGTGGATTGGTTGGTTGGGGCGGGCTGTGTTGATTGGCTGGTTGGGGCGGTACTGTGTGGATTGGTTGGGGCGGGCTGTGTTGATTGGCTGGTTGGGGCGGTACTGTGTTGATTGGTTGGTTGGGGCCGTACTGTGTTGATCGGCTGGTTGGGGTGGTCTGTGTTGATTGGCTGGTTGGGGCGGGCTGTGTTGATTGGCTGGTTGGGGCGGTACTGTGTTGATTGGTTGGTTGGGGCCGTACTGTGTTGATCGGCTGGTTGGGGTGGTCTGTGTTGATTGGCTGGTTGGGGCGGGCTGTGTTGATTGGCTGGTTGGGGCCGTACTGTGTTGATCGGCTGGTTGGGGCCGTACTGTGTTGATTGGCTGGTTGGGGTGGTCTGTGTTGATTGGCTGGTTGGGGCGGTCTGTGTTGATTGGCTGGTTGGGGCGGTACTGCAAGGCTCCTGACATTCGTATTCGTCACGGTGCTGAGGGCTGCCGGCGGGAGATGAGAGGTAGCCCTGCCTCCCGCTCTGCCCGGTTCACATAGCAACGAGACCCTCCTGCCTCCAGGGATCGGCCACAGGGGGATTCTGGGAAGCCGGGCTGTCAGATCTAGCGGCCACTGATGCATGGAGTATGAACCAGCATGGGGAGCAGCACACACAGACACACACACACACACACACACACACACACACATTCACACACACGCACACACACACACTCACACACTCACTCACACGCACATACTGTACACACATACACACACACACAAGTACACACAGACGTACGCATGTATGTACGCACACACACACACACACTTTCTACTACTGTATGAAGCACACACTGTAACAATGATGATTTGATTGGTAGAGTTATTGAGAAGCCGTAGTCAGAGAGGAATAACAAATAAAGGTTTGATTCAGATGTTCAGTCCTGAGTCTGTTCACATGCACTGTGTCACAGTCATCGAGGTCAGACACTTTAGTGGTGGGCAACAGACATATTGATCCTCATGGCAGGATCAAGACCTATAGAAAGAGCACAGTGATTCCTGACCATTAGACACAACAGGTTCTGGACATTGGACTGTACAGCGGGCAGACAGGTGAATTCCTTGCTAGAGACACTGACCGCTGCATTATTGATACAGAAGCTTCACTGAGAATGACACATTACAAAGACCTCTAGTCTGGTTATAGAAAATTCATTCTATCACACATGCATGTGCGTGCATGCACACACACACACACACACACACACACACACACACACACAGACACACACAGACACATGTACAAAGGCGTTCACCCATATTCCCAAAATCCACCTCCACTCTCTTCTCCCATCCCTGCTTCCCATCCCTGCTGACTGCTGGATCCAGAAGAGCCTTGCTCCTGGATGCCTGTCTCAGGGCAGGTTAGGGTAGGGGCTGTTTGACCAGGGTTAAACTGATACCCCCTGGGGCAGGGCAGGTTAGGGTAGGGGCTGTTTGACCAGGGTTAAACTGATACCCCCTGGGGCAGGGCAGGTTAGGGTAGGGGCTGTTTGACCAGGGTTAAACTGATACCCCCTGGGGCAGGGCAGGTTAGGGTAGGGGCTGTTTGACCAGGGTTAAACTGATACCCCCTGGGGCAGGGCAGGTTAGGGTAGGGGCTGTTTGACCAGGGTTAAACTGATACCCCCTGGGGCAGGGCAGGTTAGGGTAGGGGCTGTTTGACCAGGGTTAAACTGATACCCCATGGGGCAGGGCAGGTTAGGGTAGGGGCTGTTTGACCAGGGTTAAACTGATACCCCCTGGGGCAGGGCAGGTTAGGGTAGGGGCTGTTTGACCAGGGTTAAACTGATACCCCCTGGGGCAGGGCAGGTTAGGGTAGGGGCTGTTTGACCAGGGTTAAACTGATACCCCCTGGGGCAGGGCAGGTTAGGGTAGGGGCTGTTTGACCAGGGTTAAACTGATACCCCCTGGGGCAGGGCAGGTTAGGGTAGGGGCTGTTTGACCAGGGTTAAACTGATACCCCCTGGGGCAGGGCAGGTTAGGGTAGGGGCTGTTTGACCAGGGTTAAACTGATACCCCCTGGGGCAGGGCAGGTTAGGGTAGGGGCTGTTTGACCAGGGTTAAACTGATACCCCCTGGGGCAGGGCAGGTTAGGGTAGGGGCTGTTTGACCAGGGTTAAACTGATACCTCCTGGGGCAAAGGCTATGGCAGTGAGGGGTGAACAAACGAGGGAGAGGAAGCCATTAATCTCTATCCAAATGCTTCCCTTTAGGTCTAATTATAATCTAACCTAGCGATGGAGAGCGAGTTTCAACCAGGTGGAGGCTGAGATAAAGGGGCTAATTTTCTCTCGCTAACAAGGATGTAATCTTGATCATGCGGGGTTGAGATCTGTTACAGTCACAGTCATTGGTTGGGGAAAGGTTGACCAAAGTCAATACTGCAACAACACCTCCCACCTGCTGTAGCGCAGCATACCCAACAAACACAGGGTCCTATACTGTACTTGTTCCATTTCTCTGTTTCATTTAAATTTAAAATGGAGACACCGGGCTGAGAGTGAGTGCTGACGTCCATGAGGTTTGGTTAGGGACCAGAGACAGGGGGGGGGGGGGGGGGGCTTACGGCCTACTTGAAATTCAAGGGCTTTCGGGCTCTTGATCCCTGTGAGCCGAACATTCCGCATTGGCTCATAACCCGGGAGGCGCTTTTCAGCGGGCTTTGATCACTGTGTCAACAGACATATCTCTCACCGCCTCGCTAAGGCACAGGTAGAACGAGTGACGAGCGCTCCCAAGCTTGCTTCTCCCAGTGTGTAATAGAACCGTTCTACATCATTAGTTCTGGTTCTGACATCAGTAAAACAGAGAGAGTTTAGCCACGAGAGGTCATCTAAATGCTAAACAGGCCCAGGACGAAAGCGATCCATTTCCCCAACACTGACATCCCGACTAAATGTTTGATTCATAATGGTGTGGTAATGGCTTTCTTGTCAGACGGTTGTCAGAGGGGGATTTTATCCTCAGCAGGGCGTCCCCGCCCCAGGAACTGCAAAGGTTAGACAGGTGAGGGAGAGGAGATGATGACAACACGCCATAAAATACATTGTGACTCTAATGAGCAATTTTAATATGAAATAACGGCATGACTTTGGGGGTAAACGTTCAATGTCTTCCAATCATGAACACACACACACTTCCTCTTTCTCCCGCCCCCCCCTCCCTCTTTCCTCATACGCACATGCAGACACTCCAATACTACTTCCAGTGGTTTCCATTAACGGGGCGAGAAGCTCCGAGGCGCCACCCCTCCTCACTGCTGATGAGTCTCTCTGCTTTGAGGTGTTCGCTGACAGGAGGCGCCCCACTGCGATGAGGGAAGCCTGCCTTCTCCTGGAACTTTCCCTGCCTCTAATTATCTCTGTTAGCACATATCAACTCCTTTAAAGGTGAAAGCATGATCACATTATTGAACACTGAAGCACTGGATACGTTAAAATCAATGAGTGCATAAGAAGACAGAGAAATACGATCACAGTGGACAGTTGGGGAGAATAAAACGCTTCACTCAGTGCTGTCATCTCTCTGTGTATTGTTCCTCTGCTGGGGCGTTGTTGTTGTGCACTGTTCCTCTGTCTGGGTGTTGTTGTTATTGTTGTGTATTGTTCCTCTGTCGGGGCCTTGTTGTTGTGTACTGTTCCTCTGTCTGGGTGTTGTTGTTGTTATTATTGTTGTGTATTGTTCCTCTGTCGGGGCATTGTTGTTGTGTACTGTTCCTCTGTCTGGGTGTTGTTGTTGTTATTATTGTTGTGTATTGTTCCTCTGTCGGGGCATTGTTGTTGTGTACTGTTCCTCTGTCTGGGTGTTGTTGTTGTGAGTTGTTCTTGTCAGGGCGTTGTTGTCTGTTGTTACTCTGTCTGGGAGTTGTTGTTGTGGTGTATTGTTACCAGAGGAGGCTCGTCCATTGAGGTAGGGGAGGACAGTCCTCCTCAGTTTTGGGAGAGAAGAGAGGGATTAAAATATAAATATATGAATTTATTTATTTATAATAAATATTTAATATAATCTCAGTTTTGTTCATAAAGCAGGTTTTCCCTATGGATAAAAACCCATTATTGAAATTCTAAAGCTCCAACAGTGACATCTATAACATGCAGCTGGAGGACCCATAGATATCTATGGAAGGGAGGAATGCCTCTCTTGGGCGTGTCCCTTAGGGGTCTATCAATGTAATGCCATTTTTTCATGCTAATTTGTGATTGGCCAAAACACTGAACAATTACTGCAAGGGAGGACAGGACTCTGAACAGGATTTAATGATTAACATTTTGTTAGTCCAATCACATTACAGATTCCAGATTTAACACAGTGAAGGCCGATTGAGTCTGCGTTGATGTCTGTGTTTCTCTTCCCTGTGCCATTGGAGACTTTTTGTGTGTTCGTAGCTCCATAATATAATACATCCGAAAGTATTATGGGACATATTATACATCAAACTGTTTGTCTATTTGTCTTGATTCTAGCCATCTAAATATCTAAACTGACATAAATACTTTTTGAGTTAGAGCCGTCTGAACACGACAGTTCCACTGGCTGGCTATAGCAGGTAACGTTAGCTACAAGGTGCACGTCAGGCTACGGCATAGGCAGGCGCACAGATTGGCTGGAGGCGCAAACTGTCGGCAACTCGTCCAAAACATTTCTAGAGACTGGGTCGCAACACCGGATCGGAGAAATCCACAGCCTGGCTCCTGCTTGCGTGAGAATTGATCGCTTTGCGGTGCTTATTCCTCATCCAGTGATGGATGGGTGACAGCAACCCAAATGAGCTAATCCCATAGCTGTACCATTGCTAGCTAGCCATGAGCGAACTGTTGGATACTGCATTTGCTGTGCAACGTATTCCATTGTCCAGTTGTCAAATCTATTTGCCAACAAACTGTTTGAGAGCCAGCACACCTCAGTGTCCCCTAATCAAAAACATTTTTCATATAGCACCTCACCAATATCAATTATTTTCTCTCTTAAGAGAAGAGTACAATCCATTACAACAACTATTGCTTACAATGTTTTATTGTTGTTTTGTAATATTTTATCATAAATATGATAAATAAATAAATGCTAAATTTGTCTGTTGGGCCGTTGGTCAATAATGTCACTTATTTCTTGGATATCATGGAGCTTAAAAGAAGAGATGATAGGAAAATGTCCTGGAACAACAAATCATTAACACTCAAATGGTTTGTTGAGAAAATTCTCACAATTTTAAAATTGTGACTGCAGGTAGCTCTGAGGTAGATGTTTCTCTTTGCAATAACTGATTTATTACTTTCCACGTGGCTTTGATATCCTTGGAACCCCCCCCCCCCCACACACACACACACACATTCTTCATTGAAATATCTAATGGAATGAATATATTTGTTTCTATATGGTTTATAAACACCATGGATAAGAGGGGTAGGAGTTATAAACACCATGGATAAGAGAGGTAGGAGTTGTAAACACATGGATAAGAGGGGTAGGAGTTATAAACACCATGAATAAGAGGGGTAGGAGTTATAAACACATGGATAAGAGGGGTAGGAGTTATAAACACATGGAAAAGAGGGGTAGGAATTATAAACACATGGATAAGAGGGGTAGGAGTTATAAACACCATGAATAAGAGGGGTAGGAGTTATAAACACATGGATAAGAGAGGTAGGGTTTATAAACACATGGATAAGAGGGCTAGAAGTTATAAACACCATTGATAAGAGGGGTAGGATTTGAGACATAGCTTCAGTACAGGTTATTATTTTTCCTCAGCAGGTTCTGCAGATCATTGAAACTGCTTGAAACTGCTTTTGGAATGTTCAGAAACTTTGTTTTTAGAGTGGTGGCAGCTGTTGCTTTTAAAATATTCACACATTTTGTAAACTGCTGGCACTCTTACAGTTTTGAACTCTCACACACATATATTAAAATGTTCACACAACTGTGCTGATTCGTACAATGTAAGTATCTAAGCTGTGTGACTTATAGTTTTCGCTTTATGACGATTTGTTCAGCAACTGCGCTCCCCATTGAAACGTATGGCAACGCACTCTAACTTTAGAGCTGCTAATTTTGCATTTTTACTCTTTTTCTAACTTGTCGCTATGCCTACAGTTTTAACAGCTCATACACATATTATACATCGAAATGTTCACACAACTGTGCTGATTCGTACAATGTAAGTATCTAAGCTGTGTGACATAGTTTTCGCTGTGTGACGATTTGTTTGGCAACTGCGTACAATGTGCATGAGTACCACAAGCAGCAATTCAACTGAACTGTGTAGCGTTCTTGCTCGCTTATCACACAGCTTCGACCGAATGACGACGCATTTATTTAGACAAACCACGTGACAAGTGTCAACAGTGCTACACGCTAGTGCTTTCGCTAACTTGCTAACAAGAGGCTAGCGCAGGTCATAAAAAGGAAGAGATCCCAATCACGGTTGTTCCTCAAATGGCATCTCCCCAAACTTGGGTGTACTAGCACCGAAACATAAAACATAACATGCTACATGCTGTCACTCCCACAGCCCAAGTGTCAATACACAGTGCCCTACACAATGCCAATCACTTATATTTTCACATTATCATCTACATGAATTATCCTTACCAAATGGCTAATAGATGGCTTTTCCTACTCGCGTGCTTACCTGTTTCTAGCCGAACTCGGCCGTCATCGTATTGTTTTGTAGTGACAGTCTTAAAGGACAATGCTCGTTTTTGACAACCTGGACCTTATTTACGACATATTATAAGACGTTTGATCACACCGAGATCACTTTGGTGTAGTTTGGAGGCATGTAAAATACATTTAAAATCCAGCGCGAGCCAGTATATCCATGTAATGGCGGTGGTCGGGGCACTTAGAATGCAGTTTCTAAAAATCTATTTTCTGCCGTGAAACGGTTGTTTTCATCAATCTGTCTTGATGAATCGCTAGTTGAGCTGCTAATTTTGCATTTTTACTCTTTTTCTAACTTGTCGCTATGCCTACAGTTTTACACACATATTATATATCGAAATGTTCACACAACTATGCTGATTCGTACAATGTAAGTATCTAAGCTGTGCGACTTATAGTTTTCGCTGTGTGACGATTTGTTCGGCAACTGCGCTCCCAATTGAAACGTATGGCGAGTGAGTCAGTGAATTCTGTGTGCTCTGTGCTTTGGTGCTGTAGAGCTATGCTGCTGCGCTGTGGTTGCTATGGTGACAGTTCACAGGAGAGAGCTGGAAGGTATCTTAAAGGTACATACACTTTTTTATGTTATTCTAACCACGCCACTGACCCCACATATCAGCCCCAGAGTGGCCTAGAGACACATGGTCTTCACCGTTGGGAGTGGGTAGGTGGCACAGAGAGTGGTACACTGTCCCCGACAGGCTCTGACCTGAGGGGGCGGAGTCTAGCCACCACGCCACTCTCCACGCCATGGACCCCACAAATTAGCCCCTGAGTGGGTTAGAGACACATGGTCTTCGCCGGTGGGTACATGGAGATTGCCTGGTCCATAGTAGTACTAGCAGTAGTTGTTAGATACAACTGCAGCAGCTAGCCCACCTCACATTTTCTCCATGAAATGTGCTTTCTAGTTCTTTTTGGCATTATTTTCTTGGTATGTTTGGTTCTATTAGCCTTGATTAAAGAGTACTGAAATATGGGACAGCGGCTAGTTTCAGTGCAGACTAGAATGGAGAAGTAAGACGCCTCCTTCCCTCCACTAGTCTGGGGGTCCACCTTGGGCAAGTGGTAGTACCCCATAGCCCCCCTACCTGGGGTTACAGGAAAAAGCGATCTGCCACCACGATCTGAACCCGAGTGGTGTTTTGTTGTTGGACTTATGTGCTAGTCATGGTTTGTCCATAATAAACACCATGTTCGAAAACAAGGATGCCCACAAGTACACCTGGCATCAGAACACCTTAGGCCAAAGTTCGATGATCCATTTTGTTATCGTATCATCTGATCTGAGGCCATGTGTTTTGGACACTCGGGTAAAGAGAGGGGCAGAGCTGTCCACTGATCACCATTCAACTGTCACCTCCGGCAGAGCTTCTCAGGCATCCCTGTGGAGGTTGGGGACATCTAGCATGGTCGATGTTTAAAGCCTCTATTGCTGAAGCTGCGGCTAGGAGCGGCGGCCTGAGCGCCAACCTCAAGTGGCGGTAACCCTTGGACACCGTGGTGGCCTTCCGGGATATGTTAACCCAGGGGACCCCAGAAGCAGTTGCAGGGTATCGACCGGCCCAGAGGGCTGCGGCTTCGGCCGTGACCAAGGCAAAGCAGCGGGTGTGGGAGGAGTTCGGAGAAACCATGGAGGAGGACTTTCGGCCACAAAGTGTTTCTGGAAGAGCATCAGACACCTCAGGAAGGGAAAGCGGGGGACCATCCAAACTGTATACAGCAAGGAAGGGACACTGCTGACCTCAACTGAGGAGGTTGTTGAGCGTTGGAAGGAGCACATTGAGGAACTCCTGAACCCGACTAATCCACCCTCTACAATCGAGGCAGAGCTGGAAGATGATGGGGGGTCATCGTCAATTTCCAGGAGGTCACTGAGGTAGTCAAACAACTCCACAGTGGCAAAGCCCCAGGGACTGATGAGATCCGTCCATAAATGCTGAAGGCACTGGGTGTTGAGGGGCTGTCTTGGTTGACACACCTCTTTAACATTGCATGGAAGTCCGGGTCAGTGCCAAAGGAGTGGCAGACTGGGGTGGTGGTCCCAATATTTAAAAAAGGGGATCAGAGGGTGTGTGCCAATTATAGAGGCATAACATTACTCAGACTCCCAGGGAAAGTTTACTCCAAGGTGCTGGAAAGGAGGGTCCGGACGATATTTGAACCTCAGATCGAAGAGGAACAATGCGGATTTCGTCGGAACCACCGACCAGCTTGGGAGTTTGCCCAACCAGTCTACATGTGTTTTGTGGACTTGGAGAAGGCTTACGACCGGGTCCCTCGAGAGATCTTGTGGAGGGTTATGCGGGAGTATGGGTTGAGGGGGGTCCCTACTTAGGGCCATCCAATCCATGTACAGCTGTGTCCGTGTCCTCGGCAGTAAGTCATCTTCCTTTCCGGTGGGGGTTGGCCTCCGCCAGGGCTGCGCTTAGTCACCAATCCTGTTTGTGATTTTCATGGACAGGATATCGAGGCGTAGCCGGGAGGAGGTGGGTTTGTAGTTCGGTGAGCTGGGGATCGCGTCGCTGCTATTTGCAGATGATGTGGTCCTGGTGGCATCATCTGCCTGCGACCTCCAGCACTCTCTGGATAGGTTCGCAACTGAGTGTGAAGCGGCTGGGATGAGAATCAGCATTTCTAAATCTGAGGCATGGTTCTCAGCAGGAAACCGGTGGTCTGTCCGCTCCGAGTAGGAAATGAGTCCTTACCCCAAGTGAAGGAGTTCAAGTATCTGGGAGTCTTGTTCACGAGTGAGGGAACCATGGAGAGGGAGTTTGGCTGGATAATCGGAGCAGCTGGTGCGGTTCTGCAGTCGCTTTACCGCACTGTTGTGACGAAAAGAGAGCTGAGCCAAAAGGCAAAGTTCTCGATCTACCGGTCTATCTTCGTCCCCACCCTCACCTATGGTCATGAAGGATGGGTCATGACCGAAAGAACGAGATCACGGATACAAGCGGCTGAAATGAGTTTTCTCCGGAGGGTGGCTGGGGTCTCCCTGAGAGATCGGGTGAGAAGTTCAGTCATCCGGGAGAGACTCGGAGTAGAGCCGCTGCTCCTTTGCGTCGAAAGGAGCCAGTTGAGGTGGTTCGGGCATCTAGTGAGGATGCCTCCTGGGCGCCTCCCTAGGGAGGTGTTCCAGGCGTGTCCGGCTGGGAGGAGGCCGCGGGGTAGACCCAGGACTAGGTGGCGGGACTACATCTCCGCACTGGCCTGTGAGCGGCTAAAGATTCCCCAGGCAGAGCTGGTTGATGCTGCTAGGGAAAGGGATGTCTGGGGCCCCCTGCTGGAGCTGCTGCCTCCGCGACCCGACCCTGGATAAGCGGATGAAGATGATGATGATGATCCCTTTAATTACCAGACCAAGAAAAAAAATATTTCTTTGCATTTTTAGTTAATTGGGACACAAATAACAACAAACTATTGTTTGTTTTTTTACTGACCAAACAGATTTATGAGCCTCTACCAAACGGCTGAGCCAGCCTTCTATGGTAAAAGTGCATTTTCAAGAATAATCATAGATTTGTATGCTTAAATTGAAATAAAACATTTTTATTGATATAAATGTCTTAGAAATGGAAAAAGAGTAATATACAAAACCAGATATAATAATAAAAACCAAAATTAAGCCTGTTAAAAACTAAATTATAATAGAAAATATATTTAAAAATATCTAAAAGTAGTGTAAATGCTCATTTTTGCATAATAAAAGAAAAAATACATCATTTCTCTTTTATTTTCTTTATAATATAATATTGTGGGGCCTTCTTCCATAAAATAGTTTAGTATCCATCTATCAGTTATGAAACAGAAATTGAAATTACAAGCCATTACATTACATTAGGCCTACAATCATTTAGCAGACACTTTTATCCAAAGTGACTTACAATAAGTGCATTTAGTTGAAAGAACTGTTAGTCACCAGAAGGTACATCTGCGCTGAATTAGCAATGCAAGGATAAGTCAGTACAAATATAATACAATATTAGCTAAGAGGAAGGGTCCGGGAAGTACTGGGAAGAATGATAACATAATGAATTATGTTAGTTTAACAACATCTGTTAATTTGTTACCATGAAATTATGAGTAATACTAGTATTAGTAGTATTACCATGAATCTACCTAATTATTTACCATATTTTATTTGAATACATCTCTGAAATATTAATAAATCATATAGGTAACCACATTGCTAACCTTTACCAAAAGAGTGTCCTTTTTTGCATTTAGTTTTATATGACCTTTTATGTGTTGCACTTTGTCTTGATGCTTTTAATGTCTCATGTAAAGCACTTTGAATTGCCTTGTTGCTGAAATGTGCTATACAAATAAACTGCAAATATTGCCTTGCCTTACCCGCCATAAAGGGCGAATTCAACCATTTGGTTGAGCATGTTTTCAACAAAAAAAATATTTACACCCTTGTTACATTTTCTTGGGTGCATGAAGTTATAGTTCTGTTCAGTAAGTGTTTTGAAACTATAATATGCCAAAAAAGTAAGCTTACCTTTGAAAGGCTTACCAAAAACACCAGAAATGTAGGGAGTGATTTTTCCTCTTTTCAGTTCTTTTAAAGGAGTAGTAAAGGGAAAAGTCATGTTAAGCCCTGTTTTAAGGTTACCTATGATCATATACAATGGTTCAGATCAAAACGTTGACAAAACAAGCACTTTTGAGAAAGTCTGATAATTGCTCTACCACCATTTTGGTCATACAATGGATGTGGGTGGGCACCTTGAAATATCTTTCAAAAACATGTTAAACTCTCGATTTCAATCAGGTAATATATACATATTTTTCTTCTTGAACAAGATATCAATACTCAAAATGTGCTCTACCAGCAGGCTATTAAAGGGATATTTTAACATTTGTGTGACTTTTTGTGATGTTCGCTTAAGCAATATAATGTATGTTTCCCATGCTAATAAAGCCCTTTGAATTTAACTGAATTTTATTAATGTAGTAGAATAGCAGCTGAAGAGGATAATACAGTAGTATATCGGTAGGAAAGGAATTGAGGAGCCAGTAGAGAGAAGAGCAGAATGAAACCAAACCAAAACACATTGTTGTAGGTTGTTACTGCGGTGATTACACACATATCGACACCTACTTGTCTCCATGTTATGCACCACGCCCAAAAGCACATTCCTAGTATGTTGAAAAACTACAATGGCAATAAAAGGAATTCCCAGACACATCACACAGATGAAGCGATGCCATATGAAGTGACAAATACACACACAAAAAAAGTATACAAAATATTTCTACCGCCAAGCATCCGATTCCATTAGGATGACACACCCCTGCGCTCTGTCTAAAAAACACAGCGGCGAGCGCTGGCTCAGGTCATGTGCCAGGCCACAGAGGCCACAGAGACCCCCCCCCGCTTCTTGAAAGGCGACACAATTCCAATAAATGTATTCCTGTCAACATCGCTGCGATGGGTTTTTAATACAGCCCCTGGAGGATTCAGAGCACAAGCAGCCGGAGTCAAACTCCATTTCTCCAGACAGGGAGAGGATGTGACAAGTGGCTTAGCCAGGTCAGGGACAGTCAGGGACTCGAGGCAGACGGACCCCAGATAGTCCTGGTGGAGACTCTATGTGTGCGTGTGTGTGCCATGCTCTGAGTAACAGACTTGGACACACACACACGCACTATAATGGACACTCTTTGTTATTAGATATTATTTGAATTCATTTGACATACTAGACCTGAGTTACTGTAGATATCTTTAAGTGTCTGCTGTTTAGGCAACATAACTGGCCTCTCATACCTTGGTTAGAGAAAGAATGCTGTGTACTTTGTAATCTTCTGTTTTTGTAGAAGTCATTACCATCCTTTCACGCTGTAAACACCAACGGACACCAATTACCCCCTCAGTGAGCTTCTTGTCTTCTGAAATCTAGAGTTTAACATGTTTTGAATGATTTTTCAAGGTGCCCACCCACATCCATTGTATGACCTAAACGGTGGTAGAGCAATTATCAGACTTTCTCAAAAGTGCTAGTTTTGTCAACGTTTTGATCTGAACCATTGTATATGATCATAAGTAACCTTAAAACAGGGCTAAACATGCATTTTCCCTTTACTACTCCTTTAAATAAAATGCCTGTGTGAGAACATTTGTGCTGTCTCGTGAATAATAATAATAACAGTAGCAATAAAAATTGTGATAATAATAACAATAATAAGAAGAATATGAATATCAATAATCATACTAATAATGATTTTAAACAACATCAAAATTGAACCCCAAACCCCACAAAGCAGTTCTTTGAGGAACCTTTCTGAGGGGTTCCTCAAGGAACTTGCCTGCAGGGGTTCTTCAAGGAACTCCTTTGAACTAAAAAGGTTCCTCCACAGTGGCAATGGTGAGGAACCCCAAAAGGTTCCTCGAGGCTCTTCTACTTCTAAGAGTTTGTGACCCTTCGCTGTCTCATCTGTAAATATTTTATTGCTAGAATCAACACAAACTCACACTTGTTGATGATCCAGAAATTGATTACATGACACACTTACAGTACATGATCACAGTCCACGTTCATTGGGGGACAGATGAGGCTTTAGGAAAAATGTATTTAGACAAAGTGAGAATTTAGGCATTGAAATAAGCATAGATGTGCTGTGTCAGTTTCATTTCCTCCATCACCACAACTCTCTCTGTCATGCAGATGTTTAGTTTTCATTTGATGTCCCCAATTCGGTTCCACATGTGTCATTATTGAAACATTGCTCTGATGCATGCAAAATTTGGGCCCATGGGGTAAAACAATGGGAAGATTCAGGTTTGTGGGAAGTCACTAACGAACTGTATGTCGAATTTAAAACATTATTGAAAGTCTTAGAACTCTTGTTGTGAACCTTTGTTTCTGTTGAACCAGTGCCAGTTCAAAGGGAGAGTGTCGGCTCTGAGAGAGGCCCTAATCACCAGACCATGTAGTGCTGTGTTACTGTGCAACCCTGTCCACTGCTTTATCTCAGATTCATAGACAGGTTAAAGAGGCGCTGACGACTCTTGCTGATCGCAATCTCCACATATTTGCGATTGGGTCGTCATCAAGGACTTCCAACGACGCAGCTGGAGCCAGAGACGGTGGTTTGGAATGACACCAGGTGTTGCTGACCACTCACACACACGGTGAAGGTGGCAGGACGAGAGACCTGGGTCCATGTAAACCACTGCAAAACGGCACCAGAACCTTCTGAGACACAAAGACAATGACCAGATCACCACCAGCAATAGGAGAGGGCCAAAGTGCCACCTGTTGACTGCCACGGCGATTTCACATTGCACATACACACATCCTGAGACTTACACCTAGATAAACAAAGGCTCCACGATTGACCAGCGAAGACGTCCGGCAAACACCTGTTTTCTGTTCTACAATGCTGTTAATGAAGATGAACTGTAGAAGTATGATGATATTGATGACTGGACCTGAATCTTATGTTTTTGTAGAAGTAACTGTCTCTGCTTGCACCCCAGCCATGCCAGTCTCTCTGTCGACAAAACAGGAATCCAGCTAGACTGGGGGCTGGGAAGTAACTCAGACACCAAGGTTTCTCACTTTGACTGTATAAATGTTGACTGTAACCAGAGATGGGCAGTATTTTTAATTAAATGTATTTAAAATATGTATTTTAATTACTTTAAAGTATTTTGTAATTTGTATGTAGCTTGAATTTTAAAAGTAATTTATATTCTGTAATTAATTACACATATAGCCTGTATTTATGTATTTGAAATACATAAAATACATGTTTTTATTTTATGGCATTTTATTCTGAAATGACATGTTTATCCTCCCCTTTGATAAAAAACAACACAATTATATATTATATTATTATTAATTACTCATGTCTGATTGGCTTAGTTTACACCAACAAAAATCACATGCCTCAACAAATCAAATCTGAACCAATACATCCCACCTATCAGAGGCAGAGTAGTGTCGTTATATTGTCTGGGAACCCTCGAGTTGCAGGCAGCTGGAATTTCTCCCGGAGAAAAAGGTAGGTCTGTGTAACCTAGCATTAAACTAACTGTATGATCAGATATTGTAGGCTATGTTAAAGCAAGCTTAATGTTATTGCATGGCACTAAAATGCCCAACAGAGCGATTTGAAATGTGCTTTAGCTGTCGCTCACCCTAGCTAGCTAGCTAGCCGACTCACCACTAACTTTAGCCTAGCGTTACTGCTAACGTAGCTAATAACGTGGTTGAAATAGTGCTAATAAGCTAGTGGTGTCTTGTGATGTAGCAGTTTGGGACTGGGGAGCTTCATTGGTGAACCATATTCTTAATGTTAGCAACTTCTCTGAGGACACTAGCATACAGTAGCACAAGTGAACCCGTTAACGTGCACCCATTAACGTGCACTCGTTAACGTGAAGCGGGATGCAGAGGGGGGGTAGGACTGAGTGACTGCAACATGTCGTTTGTCTAAGCCACTTGTTGCACAGTAGCTATTGTGTCAGTCTAGCTCACCATATCTAAGTAATGTTAAACATGATAAACTCACATGAAAATGTGACAGAATACATTAGTAGGTATTGGGTGTCTAATGTCATCAAGGCACCTGGTAGCCCAGGTAACAGCAAGGTGTTTGTCACGGGAGGTTTGGAGGTAGATCAGTTCTCAATACTGAGAATATTGCCGTGAGAGCTAAAGAAACCAGAACATTTCACATTTGAGAGGCTGGAATCAAAGATTAAAGAGGGGAAAAACTAAAAACAAATGTCTCCAAATGATTAATAAATTATCAAAATAGTTGCACATTGAGTTCATAGTTGGCAATACATCGATGAATCCACTAACATGGCACATCATTATTAGTTTTTGTAGAATGTATTTTTCGACATAAATATGTCATTATAATTAATTACATTTTTCAGACTAATATTTTGTATATATAATTAATTTAAAAAAATTGCAAGTATTTGTAATTAATTACATTTTGATGTATTTATGCCCATCTCTGACTAACCGCAGATCTGGGTTTGCAGACTGCTTTGTGCATGTTGAAACTTGCTTTCTATCCTACATGTCATTTCCTTGGGGTAACTTTAGCCTACATTTAGTAAATATAGCCTATAAGTATGCAGTTGATTGACTGTCCATATTTTTTGTTTTTTTGTTGTTGGAACGGTGTTTTATGTATTTCTAATGTTGTTGTTTTCATTATAGGCCTGAGCGCGTTCCCGTATAGGCCGAGCGCATTCCAGTGCCACACGCTTTGTGGACCATTATTGACGAGCTAATTGTAGTGGCACGCACCTGGACTTAATTTTGTGTATATGTATCATTTTCATTGGGGTTTGTGTTAAGAACTGACATTGTATGATGCCTCTGGCCATTGTAGAAAAAGAGAGTAAATAAAAGACAACATTTGGATTACAGACTCCTGATACTTTATTTCTGTGTCAACAGTGCATGAAGCACCTGAGATCTGACGGTCCCCTCCTCCAGACGCGTTATTGGGGGTGTTTGTATGTTATTGTGCAGTTTGTATGTATTGTATGGGGCTACTGTGCTGCTTGCATGTAATCAACTTTGTTAAACTTAGAACGTTGGCATTAAATCTCTCCTGAACCTCTGTGACAGAAATGTCCACAACAGCACACACACAGAGACACAGACACACACACGCACATACACACACTCATTCACTCATATTCCCATAATCCACCTCCATTCTCCCCTCTCATCGTTGCTCTCTCTGCTTGATCCCACGCTGACTCAGACTCCTCCTCCATATCCTTCCATTCCAGCAGGCTGGATGCTGGCAGACAGCGCCTTTGAAAGCTCCTTTACTTATTGAATGATGATCAGCTGTTTTCTCGGTGTCGTGCACTGACATTACCATAGCCTTTATATCGTGCCGTGTATTGATTGGACGTCAGGCTTGATATAGCAGAGCATTGATTTGAAAAAGTCCTTTAAACCCTTTGTGCAGCGCAGCTAGCCATCAAAGACTGGAGAGCACACAGACACACTTTCAGAGGCTTGGTTGTTGACTAGATAGGAGATGTCAAATTTCTCAGAAATGCTAACAGATGCGTACAAACTGCACACACACACACACACACACACACACACACACACAGCCCTAGTCTCGGCCTGTGATGGAGGCCTTGGCTGATGGAGCCTGCGTGCTGACCGAACGTTCTGGGTAAACTGTTGAGGCGAGTGCAGGTCCAGGCCCTCTGAGCTGACCAGGTCCAGGCCCTCTGAGCTGTGCAGGTCCAGGCCCTCTGAGCTGACCAGGTCCAGACCCTCTGAGCTGTGCAGGTCCAGGCCCTCTGAGCTGTGCAGGTCCAGGCCCTCTGAGCTGACCAGGTCCAGGCCCTCTGAGCTGACCAGGTCCAGGCCCTCTGAGCTGTGCAGGTCCAGGCCCTCTGGGCTGTGCAGGTCCAGGCCCTCTGAGCTGACCAGGTCCAGACCCTCTGAGCTGACCAGGTCCAGGCCCTCTGAGCTGTGCAGGTCCAGGCCCTCTGAGCTGTGCAGGTCCAGGCCCTCTGGACTGTGCAGGTCCAGGCCCTCTGAGCTGTGCAGGTCCAGGAGCTGTGCATGTCCAGGCCCTCTGAGCTGTGCAGGTCCAGTCCCTCTGAGCTGTGCAGGTCCAGGCCCTCTGAGCTGGCCGCTCCTCACCCCGGGAGACTGACAGCGGCTGGAGGCTGGCTCCTCACACGGGCGCTAGGAGAGTCCCTGTCGGTGCAGTACATAACCTAGTCCAGTCCTGTAGGTGCAGTACATAACCTAGTCCAGCCCTGTAGGTGCAGTACATAACCAAGTCCATCTTTAGGTACATTATTTGACATCTCAGATCAGACACACACAGACAGACACACACACACACATATATACACACACACACATTAGTCATTTAGCAGATGCTTTTATCCAAAGAGACTAACAATAATTCCATTTAACGTAGGAAAAGCGAATGTACTACTACTGCCTGAACTCAAGTGCATCTCCTTTCTTTTTTATGATTAATCATTTTTTATTATTTCTCTGCGCTACGATCGGATTGTTGCTGACGAATGACGACGACAATATTCTCGGCACCAACAACGATCGTAGCGCAGAGAATGTGAGCCGGAGAATAGCCAGTCTGCGCGCTGGCCTGTGCACATGCGTGCTGGAGCAAGTGGGGAAAGGCGTGTAAAGATCATATTACAGAGGCTAAAGACCCCGTATTTGAAAACCACTACAATGCCTCGCGTTGAGGAATCTCAACTGTCGATTCATCCAATCTGATTGATGAAAACAACCGTTTAGCGGCCGAAAATAGATTTTGAGAAACTGCATTCTCGGTGCCCCGATCACCGTCATTACATGGATATACTGGCTCGCGCTGGATTTTAAATTTCTTCTACAGGCCTCCGAACTACACCAAAGTGATCTCGGTGAGTCAAACTTCTTATAATATGTCGTAAATAAGGTCCAGGTTGTCAAAAACGAGCATTGCCCTTTAACTTGTCATCACTACATACAGAATTGCATTAGGTTGTCTACAAGAATATCCTCCCTCGTCTGCATTGGATACGTAAAATGAAACATAACTAGACCTTTAGAAAACCATAAAGATCAACATAAGTACAGTACATATCTTTTGTCCATGCATAAAAACAACACAACACCATATACACGTCTCCCCACATACTAACCATCCTTGTCAGTATCCCTCCAAAAAGGTTCAATATTTACCCCATTTTCTCATATACACATCCAACCCACCAAACCTTTTATAGGACATTCTCTCAAAAGCTGCCACCCTCGCCATCTCAGCGATCCATTTATGGACTGAAGGCACACCCTCTGTCTTCCATTCTCTGAGTAGGATCTGTCTGCCCATCATGATACTAGTTTGCACCCAGCTTCTAATATGTTTGTCCCCTTCCGTTAGGACTGCACTATCCCCCAAAACAAAGAGTCTAGGGTTGAATGGAATTTGGAACCCTAACATCTCACATAGACTATCATATATCCTGGTCCAAAACTCTTGTACTTTATCACAGGACCACAACACATGAAGTAGATGACCATCCTCAGACTTACAACGCCAGCAGTCCGGTGTATCTTTCAACCCAATTCTAAATAATCTGGAAGGAGTCCAATAAAAGCGTTGCATAATTTTAAATTAAATAAGGCGTACCCTTGCATCCCTTGACATCTTTTTAACATTCATACAAATCCTCCCCCATTCCCCATCTTCTAATGTCAGATTCAGGTCCCTTTCCCACGTCTTTTTGAGAGCTGACATTGCCCCGCTACCCAGGTCCTGCATCAGCATGGAATAGTACACAGACGCCTCATGTCCTTTCCCATAGTTCCTTAAAATTGTATCTAATAACTGGGCAGGTGTGGGAGCTGGTGTACTAGATCTGAATATCCTCCAGAACAAATGGCGTAGTTGTAAGTATTTGAAGAATTGAGACCTGGGAATTCCGAATTGTTGTACACAGTCCTCAAAAGATTTCAATATCCCATTATAATATAAATCACCCAATGTAACCACACCCTTCTCTAGCCAGTTTTCCCAGCACATAGGGGATTTATCAATACATAAACTTGGGGTTCATCCAGATACTTGAGGAAACATTTAGATATGGGTAAGTGCATCTCCTTTCTAAAACAAGTGACTAAGAACATAATCTAGTGCTGAAGACAAAGTGCAAGAATAGCAATGTAAAATACAATAGAAGAGGGTGGATCATTGTAGTACTTCTTGAAGAGATGAGTTTTGAGCCTGCGACAAAAAATGGGCAGCGACTCTGCTGTCCTGACATCAGTGGGCAGTTCGTTCCACCACTGCGGGGCCAGGCCAGAGAAGAGCCCTGACCGTGTCAATCGACCACAGGGGCCTTGGAGTGAAGGGGCAACCAGTCACCCCAAGGTAGCAGAGCGTAGCGGTCGGGAGGGAGTATAGGGTTTGACCATGGCCTGGAGGTAGGAGGGGGCTGTTCCTTTCATTGCCCTGTAGGCATAGGCACCAGAATAAGGGGGACACCGATACTTTTTGTCCCCCCACTTTCAATGAAAAAGTGTCCCCCGACCCTCATTTTCAATTCAATGTTTTTGGGCGAGAACGCCAACTTCAGGTATAACGGTAATAGAACGACTGCTATATGAGTTGGCTTGTCTCCTTTGCGATCATCAGAACCGTGTAAAAGCAACCCCACAACTCGTGTTTTCACCTGGCGAATAGATGCTAAATCCAATTGGAGTGGAGCAGAAGGCCGAAAGCCAATAAGCGAGCAGTTTGAAAAAGAAACATTTTGTTGTTCATTTAATGCAAGCTGGATTAACAAATGGAGACGGCAGCATTATATTGAGTATTTGGTTGCGTTGACTGTTTTAGCTGCGTCAAAGTGGTGGAGAAAACTAATTAATAAAGTCTAATTAATGAGGATAGATAATGTTAGCTGTCTAAACTCCATCCACAAACGGCTTTTTTCAAAAGTTGAATATATATACCGCCTAGCCTATGCCTGAGAGAACATTTTCCAATAACTGCTGGTGTTAGGCTATGACGGTAGGCTATACTATTTCTTTGTTCCTAGGAACGGGAGAACAAGTAGGCTATCCTAGGCTAATAGGTCATAAATCAACAACATTAAAGACTTAAAGATGGAATAAAAACACATGTTTTTGCTTGGTTCTCCGCATCACCCAAAGCCTACATGAAACTAGGCCTATCTGTAGCAATACAATGCAAGCCAGTGCACAGTCTGCTGGACTGTAGCCTAAGCGCCCAACTTCATCATCAGTCCCTCCAACCATTCCATATATGGGCTTATTCATTTCACTGCCGCTACTTTGCCGCTGCCAGCAACTAGCGCGAAAAAGATTGTTCGCGAGTCGCAACACACTGCAGTTATACAGTAGGCCCATTTTGCCACCACCGGCAACGCACAACCAGCGCTCGAGACGCGCACTGAGGAGAGATACTCACCATAGGACTATTGGCACTGACTCGCGGGTCAAAATGCTAATGTTTACAGGCAGCATCAGCCAACCAGCTTCAGATTTCCTGAAAGGCCGTTTGAAAGAAACTTTGTCGCTCATTCAAAGCGAGCTGGACCAACAAATGGAGATAGCCGTTAAAAGGGGGAAAAGGACAAACTAATGAAGATGGATAACGTTAGCTGCAAGGTAGCCCCAATGTGACCCCAGAGATATGCTGTCGCTCCTCTAATCTGGGGTCACGTATATAGAAAAGGGTGACCGGACTATTCCAAACGGCGAATTTCAAATATGACGCTCACCATGCATTCCTGTAGAAGTCTTTTGTCATGTCGGGGCCTTGTTGCAGGTACAGGTGGAAGATGGCGTAGCCAACATGTTCAGCTGATTCCTGCTGTGTTAATTGCGAGACCCCGTTCGTTAAATCAAAACATGGGTACAACCGGAGATCCCTGACCATTATTACTAGTCCAAGGACTAGTAATATATTATATCCTAAATTTTCGCCTGCAGAAAGGGTTTTTATTTGTTTGCAGTGTTTAGGCCAGTGGTGGCTGGTGACTCAAAAAACTGAGGAGAACAGGAGGAAGAGAGGCGAACCGCCCATGGGCGCCGGGGGGCCCTTTCTGTTCAGTTATTATTTGAAATATCAGCTTTAAAGTGGATTTACAGTCAATTTCAGCATATGAAAAACTGAATAACACTTTATTCAACTACATGCAGCATTTATTTATCATATTCATGATAAAAATATTACAAAACAACAATAAAACATTGTAAGCAATAGTTGTTGTAATGGAACACATCGGGGCTAGCTGCAAGTATGTCTACTCCAAAACAAATCTCAGTTGCTTCGCCTGAGAAAACATTTTCCACTCTGCGCCGACATGGATAGGCCTAACGCCCCGTACACATTATTGCGTCACGTTGAGCCGTAAGTCATTAATCTCTGAGGCCACTGCGTTGATGCGTTGAACTGCTCTGTGTTGCGCTGGTATCCGTCAGGGTGCGGCAATACGTTAAAGTATTTCAACTTTTGCGTTCCGTTTGCGTTGCGTTACAACCGAAAGTAGCTACATCTACAGAAGAAGAAGCTCTCTCTGGGGAGCTAGACACAGTCATAGTTGAACGTTATATGCTAAACCAAAAGGCTTGTTGTTAGATAACGAACGTCAGCTAGCTAGCAAGCAAGCAGTAGGTAGCTAGCTAGATTAAACATTTAAGTTTATTTTTACAATTGTTTATATCCCGATACAAATCGGATCAGTTGTCATATATAGCCGGTTCGCCAGCGATGGCAATAATTACACTCTCCTCCATTGAAAACGCTAGAGGGCCAGCGATATCTGAAAATACTTTTTTTCAGCAACCGCTGTTCAAAATACGTTTGCTTAGCTATGCAAATTGGTGCATAAAAATTCACCAGTATGCAGGAAACTCGATCTTGTCTGAAAATCAAAATTTCCTGTGAGAGGACCCCCAGACCCCCGCTTAATAGTGTCCACGCACTATACATGCTTCAATCCGGCATGCCAGCCTGTAGGCTAGTGCCAGAGTTTTAAACTGGATGCGATCTGCTACAGGGAGCCAGTGTAGGGAACGGAGAAGGGAAGTTGTGTGGGAGAACTTGGGGTGGTTGAACACCAGGCGAGCTGCAGCTTTCTAGACAAGTTCAAGGGGTTTATGGCTGACGCCGGGGCCCCAGCAAGGAGGGAGTTGCAGTAGTCCAGGCGGGAGATGACCAGGGCCTGGGTGAGCACCTGCACCGTTTCATGAGTGAGGAAAGGGAGAATCCTCCTGATGTTGTTGATCATGAATCTGCAGGAGCGTGTGACGGATGTGATGTGTGCGGAAAATGACAGTTGGTCATCCAGGGTCACACCCAGATTTGTCGCAGTCCGAGTCGGCGTCACCACTGTGTCTTCAATGGTGAAGGCCAAGTCCCGGTGCGGGCAGCCCTTCCCCGGGAGGAACAGCAGGTGATGTGTTGTCATCCATTCCGAGATGTCAGCCAAGCACCCAGCTATGCGTGTCTCCACTTGTGTATCAGAAGGGGGAAATGACAAGACCAGTTGGGTGTCATCAGCATAGCAGTGATAGGAGAAGCCATGCATACATATGCGCGCACACACACACACGGACACCAAGGCATTTGCATGAGGCACTTTTCAGAGAGTGAAGCAGTGAAGATCGATGTGGATTTTGAGGTGTGATAGAGGATGGTGGAGATTGCGCAGGCTTGTCTAGCCTGGAGGGCTGCCAGCAGAGTACTCCACAGCCTTTCCTGGGGCTCTTCCAGGCCAGCGCTGGAGCATCCTGGAGAGTACCTCTGTCTCGCTGCAAATCACTGCCAGTCCATATTACCAATCATAGCCATTAGTGGACAGCGAAACCTGCTGTTAGCTAAAAACAAAAGAGCGTTTTCCAGCCTCACTGGCCAGAAAACAGACAGCTCTTAAGTGAACTAGCTAGCTAAGTAGCTAATATGTTAAGGTTTAGTTGTTAGTAATCGCTGACTAGATCCCATCATCACCAGTTAAATTGAACCAAAGTTAGCTAGCTAACGTTAGGTTAGACAGCTAGTTATTTGGTTACTACCGGCCTCTAGCGGGCATTGGAGTCCCTGCCACAATCAAATAATAGGACAGCATTTCAGTTATTTTATTTTTTTTGTCTTCAAAATGTTGGTGGCGGAAAGGTGCACAACAGTAACTTTGAAAATCCACTGGTCAGAAACAAATTCAACTGTATGTCAAGCCCTGATCTGAACAATGCCATGGGGGGTGGTTGAGATACAAGATGCAGAAGACAAATTTCAGATATTCACGTAAGTCACAATGTATTTTATTGTAGTCCTTGCGGGAAGTAGACTGTTGTTCAGTGCTCATAGTGTTTAAACCCAATATCACACAAGTTTGTGTCATACGACACAAAATGTAATCTATGAGATAATGGTGGGTGTCACAATCTTAACTGAAATTTTGTGGTCAGCGTCACTAATTTCTGTCCAATGTGCATATCATATGCATGATACATACTCATAAGTACAATTCAGCGTGTAAAACATACACCGAAATCAGAGTTTGTGGTTAGTTGTTCACCACATGATACAACCCAGTGAGCACAAAACGTGTTTTCAATATTGATTTATAGGTTAAATCTTAGTGATATTCAATCAGAACGTCTAAGACTTGTTTTCGACATATTTTCAACCAGCTAAAATGTGGCTACAACATCAATGTGTTACAAAACAAAAAATTTTATGATTTGTTCAGTAGTAGCCGAGAGACTATATTGATGTAGTGTGAAGGCAGTTCTCCAAAATCATATTGCACTGGTATTGGTCGGTGAAATGTGGTCTACAAGCATACATAATTTCAATATGTCTGCTAGCAGACAGCAAAAGACGTGATCTAGCTCTCATATAGCCTAGCCCCGATGTGACCCCAGAGATACGCTGTCGCTCCTCTAATCTGGGGTCACATATATAAGGATATAGAAAAGGGTGACCGGACTATTCCGGACGGCGAATTTCAAATCTCACCATTGTCACCATGCATTCCTGTAGATGTCTTTTGTCATGTCCTTGTCGGTTCGTTTATAGGTGAAATAACCACTGTTATAGCCTATTTTTCATTCACTGTTCCTTCGTTTCGGGATTTTCTGGTTCTTCTTCTACGCTCTAGCGGAAATAGTATGCGCTCTGTGCGATACGTCACCGTGCTGCCACCAATCGGTTAATGCTGCAGCAGCACATGTTTAAAGTTTGTCACGCAAAGCAGGTTCAGGTGGAAGATGGCGCAGCCAACATGTAGATTCACCCACATTAAAATGAGACTGTTTCGTAACCAAAAATAAACTCCTCGGGGTACCTTTAGTTTGTCCTTTTCCCCCGTTTTGACGGTGACGATCTCCATTTGTTGGTCCAGCTCGCTTTGAATGAGCGACAAAAGTTTCTTTCAAATGGCCTTTCAGGAAATCTGAAGCTGGTTGGCTGATGCTGCCTGTAAACATAAGCAAACATTAGCATTTTGACCCGTGAGTCAGTGCCAATAGTCCTATGGTGAGTATCTCTCCTCAGTGCGCGTCTCAAGCGCTAGTTGTGAGTTTTCAGTGGCGGCAAAATAGTCTCGAGCACTGGTTGTGCGTTGCCGGTGGCGGCAAAATGGGCCTATAACTGCAGTGTGTTGCGACTCGCGAACGATCATATCATATAGCTCAGCTATTTTATGGCTATCATATAGACCTATTTTAGACTAAGCATAAAAGCATTATTACAATTAATAAACATCTCTAAATACAAAAAAATATGCACCAGACGTCCTGTAGGCAAGCAAGATATTATCAGAGCAGCAAATATGAAACAGATGCACCGGAGACGTCCATAGGCTACAAGATAATGCTTTATTTTTGCACAAGTAGAATATTGATGTGTGAACTTTGATGCAGCGCCATATCTTGAATAGAGTTTGAACACGCACATTGCACATGAGCAAATTTCAAACCATCACAGCGGAACGCAAGCAGCCGGTGTAGAGCAACAGATGGATCCCCTTCTATGGAACAAGTGTTTTTCACATGTGAGGAATTGGGAAATCTTCACTTTGGGGTAAATATTACTCTGTATTCATAAACTGCCTCCTCTTAATTGACTTTTAGCTATTTTTGTGGCACAGTTTGACATAGTTTGCTAGTGCCAGCTCGCTAACGTTGGCTAATGTTAGCTGTTTAGCTAGTGACCATTCTCGGTTAGCGACCGAAATAATGTAACATTGTAATGTTAATGTAACATTAATGTATTGCATGGAATATGGTATGGTTGTGAATGAAAGTAAAACAAAATTCATGGTGATATTAGGCTCTGAGAAAGATAGGCGGCAGATAGACCTTGGCTCCTTTACAGCCCACCATTGTGATAGCTACACCTACCTTGGTGCCATCTTCACAGCAGATGGGAGTGCCCTCTCCTCACTGAAAATGCACGTGGATGATAAAATGAAACAACTGAACAGATTCATTATTTTTCTGTCTGCTAATCATGATGCTCCTTTCAGTCTAAAAAAGAAGTATTTGAAGCTGCTTTCTCGTCAGCCATCTTATATGGGTGCGAGACCTGGCTGAAAGTTCCCCTAAAGACTGTAGAGACTCTTTATATGACAGGAGTAAAGGTCATGCTTGAGTAACCTGACCTGCCTGCTGGAAGAAGGGCTTCCGTCAGTGCAAGCCCTTATAAGAGACAAACAGGCCAAATTCCTGCATAGGATGAGTACACGACATGTCATCCCACCGGTTGCGCGTTGAACTGGGAAGGTGGAGCCACACACCTCGCGAACAGCGTGTGTGGCACTGGAATCCAGGACGAACAACACCTTCTCTTGTGCCCCCAAACCCAGGAGATCCGAGACAGTTTTGATTGTCACTATACCGACCTGTGTGTTTTGTTTCAATATATGGACAGGACAATATCATGTATGTTGAGCCATGTTTGGCCATCTTGGAATGTGAGCAAACATCTTAGTTTTATGTTTCCGTTATTTGTTTGGACCCATTGTTGTTATTTTTTGTATTTTAAATGATTATTTTAATCATTGTATATAGTGTGAATATCTATTTTTGGTTGTCAATAAACTAACTAACTAACGTCAATTTAGATTATGGTTTATTCCATAACGTGTTTAGTGACTGCATTAATGTATACCATCTGTCCTGGTATGCAGTGTGATTTCTGTACAGTTTTTGTCTATTGATAATACGTTTTTAGCTGTCGAGAGGTACACTAGCAACATTCCATAGCTAAGTTACATTCCTCCTGTTCTGTTTGCGTTGTATAGGAATGTGAATATATTTCAATTCCTTATAAGCGCAGATTATCTTCAATTGCAGATGCCACGTTTTGTTTGCATGTACGTTGATGTATGTGATATGTTGTAATGTTTGAAGGAGATTTATGTTCTTTTTCGTGAATAAATTCTTCTGATTTCTCTTGCTAAGAGGAAAGGGAAGAGCAGTCATGTTAGACTTGACTGCATGAGATCATCTTCAGTTGTAGACACCAGGTTTTATGAAGACATAAGTCAAAGGACCACAGTAAAGTTAGAGTCTGTGGTTGAGCCCAGAGTTACAAAAAATGGCCTTCCCCATGACCCCACCAACCACATCAGAGAAATAGAACGTCTATCCTTTTTAATTTCTCTTCCTCTGTCTTTATTTCACAGTCGTCTGTGTGGGAGCCCCTGCCCTGCTGCCTGACCTGATGTCAGGTGTAACCTGAACACCATGAAATGCAAGAAACAGTACTGGCGATGACTTCGCAAGGAGTTTGCCTTGTATGTACACCAGTGGAGGCTCGTCCATTGAGGCAGGGGAGGACAGTCCTCCTCAGTTTTTGGAGAGAAGAGAGGGAGTAAATATAAATTAATGCATTTATTTATTCATAATTAATATTATCTCAGTTTTGTTCATAAAGAAGGTTTTCCCTATGGATAAAAACCCATTATTGAAATTCTAAAGCTCCAACAGTGACATATATAACATGCAGCTGGAGGACCCATAGATATCTATGGAAGGGAGGCTAGCCTCCCTTAGGGCGGGTTCTTTTCTCTTAAATCAATGTAATGCCTTTTTTCTTGCTAATTTGTGATTGGCCAAAACGCTGAAAAATTACCGCAAGGGAGGACAGTACTCCGGTCCTGTCTGAACAGGATTCAGATATTGACATTTTGTTAGTCCATCACATTCCAGATTCCAAATTTACCAGAGTGAAGGCCGATTGAGTCGGCGTTGATGTCTGTGTTTCTCTTCCCTGTGCCATTGGAGACTTTTTGTGTGTTCGTAGCTCCATAATATAATACATCCGAAAGTATTATGGGACATATTATACACTGTTCGTCTATTTGTCTTGATTCTAGCCATCTAAATATCCAAGCTGACATAAATACTTTTTGAGCTAGAGCCGTCTGAACACAACAGTTCCACTGGCTGGCTATAGCCGGTAACGTTAGCTACGAGGTGCACGTCAGGCTACGGCATAGGCAGGCGCGCAGATTGGCTGGAGGCGCAAACTGTCGGCAACTCGTCCAAAACATTTCTAGAGACTGGGTCGCAACACCGGATCGGAGAAATCCACAGCCTGGCTCCTGCTTGCGTGACAATTGATCGCTTTGCGGTGCTTATTCCTCATCCAGTGATGGATTGGTGGATGGAAAACTTTCAACTGAATGTTCATATTGTTCTGATAATTGTAGCTATAGCAACATAAGAGTGGCAGCTTTGACAGCAACCCAAATGAGCTAATCCCATAGCTGTACCATTGCTAGCTAGCCATGAGCGAACTGTTGGATACTGCATTTGCTGTGCAACGTATTCCATTGTCCAGTTGTCAAATCTATTTGCCAACAAACTGTTTCAAAGCCAGCACACCTCAGTGTCCCCTAATCAAAAACATTTTTCATATAGCACCTCACCAATATCAATTATTTTCTCTCTTTAGAAAAGAGTACAATCCATTACAACAACTATTGCTTACAATGTTTTATTGTTGTTTTGTAATATTTTATAATGAATATGATAAATAAATGCTGCATGTAGTTAAAGAAAGTGTTATTCAGTTTTTCATGTGCTAAAATTGACTGTAAATCCACTTTAAAGCTGATATTTCAAACATTCAGCGAACATCTTCTTTGCTGCTGGCGGCTCGCCAGAGTCCCTCACTGGTGGTCTCTTGGTTTCCTCTGCGTCTTCCTCCATCCTTGGAGCGATCAGTGTTTGTGTTTGTGTACTTCAGCTCTCTCGTGAGTTGACATCATCCTCATTTGATTGAATTTGGGCCAGAGGAAAAGAGCAACTTTGTGCAGCATGTCGACTTGGATTTTCTGCTCTAGAAACTCAGCGTGTCTCTGGCGCACGAGGGCGTGTCCAGGGGAGACGGCTGGCAATGTCTCCTTAGTTTCTCAAACCAGAGGCAAACGAGGTTCAGGGTGGCATATTTCTCGCCTTCCATCTCTCTCTGAGCATCGTAGAATGGCTGCAAAAAACTAACCAAAGCTCAGTGTGTCTGGTGCGACGTTTTCGATGTGCACAAGCTCACCGTGGGTCTCCAACTTCTCCCGTAGCTCGGCGTAAATGTCCTGCACCGACTGGAGGGTGAGGAGAACTGTGCTGAATCTCGTATCCCCCATCTGTAGCAGCGTCTTGGATAATTGTGCAGTCAGGCCAGATTGTTTCACATACCTCACAAGTTCCTTGGCAGCAGATATGGTCTCTCCAAAAGCCAGTGTGTTGGTGGTCAGTCCGTGTGTTGGTGTTCAGTCCGTGTGTTGGTGTTCAGTCCGTGGCGTAGGACTGTGTTCAACAGGTGATCGATGCATGAACGTCTCCTGTACGGCTGCAGGGCGTTGATAATCATGCTGCCCTGATCTGATCTGATCTGATCTAATCTGTCACCCACACAATCCTGATCTGTCACAATCCTGATCTGTCACCCACACAATCCTGATCTGTCACCCTCACAATCCTGATCTGTCACCCTCACAATCCTGATCTCAACTAGCTCAACTAGTGCTAAACCAGCTCCAGGGCTGGACTGGGACAAACATGAGGCCCTGCCATGTGGCTCAGACCGGCCCACCACAGTCAGTCGGACACCACCCATCAACATCCTGGCAGTCTATTCAATATGCATATGATGCAAATCTACCATTCATGAAAACCCCTATAGAGCGGAGTAAGTGTCATGGACAGATCAAGTATACCAATGCGTTTTCCAAGTGCGGACAAACTATTTTGTGTTGATCTTGAAATTCAATCTACTGTATGCTTTCTCACGCAATTCCACAAAAATCACTACAGTAGCATAGCATGAGGATAGCCACATTCAAAAACACATGATAGCCATATTCAAAATAACAGATCTAGTTTGCTACAACTAGCCTACTACTAGTGGTAGTACTATTACTACAATTATTCTGCTCCTACGGTATGGCCTAATGATCAATCACAGTGTTTCCCCTAGGATTTTTTTCAGGAGGGGTGGTAGGCCCCCCGATACTACTAGTGTTGTCTGTTGCGGGGCGGGCGTGTCACGGATACATGGTATCAACAGTGTCGTCATAGACGCGCACAGTAAAGTGTTTATCTTAAAGTGCATTTCTCTACACTGAGCTGAAATGAAACCAGTGCACATAACTACAAAAAATAAAAACATAATAGAGAGAAAATAACATTATACAAATTATATGACTTATTCATGTAATCGTTGTAATTAGATGTGTGTCTTGGTAATACATTTTTACCCCAACCGGAGAGGAAATCAACTCTGCCCTGTCATTTATCCTATGAGCCTCGGCCAGAGCTCATCTCTGTGTGTTATTATATGACTTTCAGACAGGAGACCGTCATGCAGAGGGGATCCTTGGTGTCTGAGGCTAGGCTACCCTGGAAGCTGCTGTGCGAACCACTCGACTCTCACCGAGCTCCTGGAAAGTGGATTATCCACACGGTTGTGTAGCATTCCTGATTGTTTTTCAGATGTTGATGTAGTTTTCTTAAAAATGTTTAGGTGTTCTGACCAGTGACCTTTATCTAGGCCAGTCTTGATACTGAAATAGCCCAGTGTGCGTGCAGTCTGTGGGTGCTCAGAGACGGCTGCTTGTAGGGCCCAGTAGCCCCCAGGTACTGACCCAGGGTTTCCTCTCCGGGGCCTGGAACTATTACTACAATTATTCTGCTCCTACGGTATGGCCTAATGATCAATCACAGTGTTTCCCCTAGGATTTTTTTCAGGAGGGGTGGTAGGCCCCCCGATACTACTAGTGTTGTCTGTTGCGGGGCGGGCGTGTCACGGATACATGGTATCAACAGTGTCGTCATAGACGCGCACAGTAAAGTGTTTATCTTAAAGTGCATTTCTCTACACTGAGCTGAAATGAAACCAGTGCACATAACTACAAAAAATAAAAACATAATAGAGAGAAAATAACATTTAAACAGCTGAATGCTAAACAGCTGAAAAGAAATTGCAAAAGCATTGCTGAAAATGCATAGGGAATGGGGGGAAATGGGAACTAACAGTCCACAACACAGATTCAAGATGTTAACCTAAAATGTAGGCTTTGCCCTGTAATTACTAACATCAGAATACATGGACTCTAAGCTGTGGTTACATTACTTATGTAGCTAGCTACAACAGAAAATATTTTCATTTCATCATCTCTCACTACCAGTCAGAAAATGTCTCCATTGACTTGTGCAAAAAATGATAGTGATCTTAAAGTCCGCTTTTTTCTGACTTTTGGGGTCTTTCAGAAGGGGCGGGGGGTCCCCTCCAAAGCATTGGTAGGGGAAACTCTGGCGGCTATCATTCCTAGCCTACCTCAGTTGCATCAGACACTCAAGCTCCCAAATGCCCTGGCTAGTTAGCTACAGCTGCTTACCTCTTTAGCTGTATCCTCTGTATCCTCCACTGTCACAACTGACTCAATGTCAGACTGTGTCGCTAGTGTCAGATGCCTCATCCTCGACTAACGATGCACAGTGTTGCTGACTAACGTTACTGCTAGCAGCAGTGCTAGTGCTAGCAGCCAGGGTGAGAATTATGGGGAAGCTAGGGGAGCTATGGCTCCCCTAGAGGAGACATGAGCTCCCCTGAAAACATGGTTTGTGAAATTTGGGGGGGTCTCTAAAATATTGATATGATAGCCGAATAAATGCTATTTTGGCATTATTTTCCTCTTTGCCCAGAAATTCGTTTTCATCTGGTTTGGGATATGATATAATTGTTAATAACGACTCCATTTTTAAATGTGTGGGGCGTGAATATGCGGAACGCAGGACGTGAGGGAAGGTGGGGCGTGATACCATTACCATAGCAACAATATCCAAGAGCGAGAGCTTTCTCGGGTCATCATACTAACGTTACTAAGCCTACATCATAGCCTACTTCATACATCCATTGTAGCTGTTTTTGTGCCCCCAGGTACTGACCCAGGGTTTCCTCTCCGGGGCCTGGAACAATACCAGGTCTCCTTCTCTAGGGCTCAGCCATCTCCCTCCAAACAGAAAACACCTCCTCCCATTTGTAATATCACGCTGTTATTGACCTTTGGAAATGCTATTTAAACTGATATGTTATGTCATATGATTCAGTTGTTGTATGCAATCAACCCGGGATGTTGTCTTATTAATAAATCAACATCACATATCACTGTTGGATTCTTCATTAAAGTATGAATTGTTGTATAGGAAATCTACATCAATGTCTCTTAAGTCACTCTGTGAAAGTGGGCCGTGCTAAACAGCTAGAATATCAATCAGAGAGCATTGAAGGTCTAGACGGCGGCGCGGTGTCCTTGGTGAGCTTTGGGGAACAGATTTGCTGACGACTGGAGAGGTTTCAATGTGGGTTGGGTCAAGGAATGTCAGGAATGTCCGATCATGAAATATGTCATACTGACTGAATATCATGTCAGAAACATGGCATGTGACATAGCTATGCACCCAGGACAGTCTGGGGATCTATTTAAGACAAATATATATATATATATATATATATATAAATGTATATTGGGGGGGGGGGGTGAGGAATGTACTAATAATGGATAATAAGGCATAGTGAAGGCATCTGATGTGATACACATGGCATGTTACCATTCTACATGCTCAGGTAGGTCAGTGGTTCAATCTAAGAAAAAATATAGCTATATATCAATCAATCAATTTAAACTGTAAGGGCAAAGTTCTCCAAGCGAGAACAATTGTGGCGTGTACTTTTTGAACGCCCAGGGGTGCATTTTCTCTAGGATTTGTTGCACACGTGCAACGGATCCTAGCAAGACATGATCCCCGTGACCTACGACCCAAGACATGATCCCCGTGACCTACGACCCAAGACATGATCCCCGTGACCTACGACCCAAGACATGATCCCCGTGACCTACGACCCAAGACATGATCCCCGTGACCTACGACCCAAGACATGATCCCAGTGACCTACGACCCAAGACATGATCCCCGTGACCTACGACCCAAGACATGATCCCCGTGACCTACGACCCAAGACATGATCCCCGTGACCTACGACCCAAGACATGATCCCCGTGACCTACGACCCAAGACATGATCCCCGTGGCCTACGACCCAAGACATGATCCCCGTGACCTACGACCCAAGACATGATCCCCGTGACCTACGGACCCGCAGAATGTTGCACCCAGATCTTCCCCCACTAATTCATGGGTCAGCTGTCCATCCACGTCATCGGCGAGCCTCTCAGACAACCGTGAGTGGCGGAAACACGTCTATTTATCACTCTTCCTCTCTCTCTCTCTCTCTCTCTCTTATGCACCAATTATTTCTGTACTCTTATAGAAAATAGAAGAGAAAGCTTCTCTACATCATCATCCTACTTAACTATAACACCTTTTTAACCTATAAACACTGTCTCAGACTAGTGGTTAACATGAATAACTGCAGTGAATATAGAAAGGAAACACTGAAAATGTATTCCAAAATGAACATTTATTGTAAAACAAATTCAGTCTGAAATGTTAGGTTCACGTGGAGGAATATGTGTGTGTGTGTGTGTGTGGGGGGGTGTTTTCCATCTGATGGATGAACATAATCTCGTTTTATGTTTTTTGTCAAATCGTGTAGCTTGCGGTGTCTGTGGCGTGGTAGCGAGACTCTGCCCCCGTGGGTAACAGCCGGTCGGGGACAGTACAGTGACCTCCGGGCAATCTCCATGCACCCACGGGAGAAGACCATGTGTCTCTATCCCACTCAGGGTCTGTGCTGTGAGGTCTGTGGCGTGGATAGTGGCGTGGTGGCGAGACTCCACCCCCTCGGGTCTCAGTTAATCAGAGACACGGCTTTCACCTCCGGGCAATCTCTATGCACCCAGGAGTGAAGACCATGTGTCTCTTGCCCACTCACGGTCTGAGTTGTGGTGTCCATGGCGTGTTTAGTGGCATGGTGGCGAGACTCCACCCCCTCGGGTCTCAGTTAATCAGAGACACGGCTTTCACCTCCGGGCAATCTCTACGCACCCAGGAGTAAAGACCATGTGTCTCTAGCCCACTCACGGTCTGAGTTGTGGTGTCCATGGCGTGTTTAGCGGCGTGCTGGCGAGACTCCGCCCCCTCGGGTCAGAGCCGGTCGAGGACAGTGTGCCGCTCTCCAGGTGACCCACCTGCACCACGGGTGAAAAACGTGTGTCTCTAGCCTACTCAGGGGCTGAACTGGGAATGAACTGGGTGGGGGGGCATTTTTGTGTTACTCATTCATCTCCTATGGCGGTCAGTTTTGACCAGGAAGTTCAGGAACAACCCTGATGTTATAAAGTTGAATAAAACCTCAAAATTCAATGCGAGTGGTTGGTCAGCAATTTTATATGTTCAAATGCCTAGTGTGGAGGATATCATAAGGCCTTGAGGCAATCAAATGTAAAACACAATATTTATGATTGATTTTAAGTTGTTAATTGGTCTGATTGACCGAACACAATAGGAGGGTTAATGTATGGATGTTTTTTGCATTTTGATTTGAATTGATAAACAGTTAAACGTTAGGCTACTTGATGGCCTGTGGATTTATTTTTACTTTAGTTTTTTTGTCGGTAAACCCCCCCCCTTCGGTGGGACTTTCTTCTGAGTGGTAACGTATGCAGACACTGAGGGCTGACGTTCCTCTCTGGGCCTGATGAGGCAATCCTTCGTCATGTGCCGGTTAAGTGTCGAGGTCCCCGTCTTTCTGCTATCGAATGTTAGCAATGCGTCACACTTTAAACACTGGGTGTAGCCGACGAAAATATTCTCACTGTTTACAACTAATTTGAAGTTGCTCCACACCTCTGACCTTTCCTGGCTGTTATGAGACAGAGTGACCTCTCCAGACTGGGACAGCTGGGATCTGGAAGGGGAGGAAGTAGCTCACACGTTCTTATAATTCTATAATAGTATAATGAGGAAGTAGGCTCACACGTTCTTATAATTCTATAATAGTATAATGAGGAAGTAGGCTCACACGTTCTTATAATTCTATAATAGTATAATGTAGCCTATTACATGTAGCCCTTTACATTACAACTGCCCCCCCCCCCCAAAAAAAAAAAAAAACCCACAAGCCCGACCCGGCCCGAGGCAAACGGATCGAGATCCCAGTCCGACCCGCGCGACAGGACGGGTCAGGGTTCGGGTGTCGGGCCAAGAATCACAACTCTAGCCAGAATTACTTTTACAGTTTTACTTTTACAAAACAACTATTCACAGTGTACACAAGCACCATCCACGTCAACACAGAGGCTAGACGTGAACACAGGGATCAGGCTAATTTACGAAACTGGACCCATGAGTGGAGCTACTCGGACAGCGCGCGATATCGCGGGTACGCGCACGGGCGTGCAGGGCAATTGCTCAATGCTCGCTGCCCAAGCGCTTCCACACATGCGTGGTACGTATGTGGACCACCGGCTGCAACACGAATACATTGGACAGAAATTTGTGAGGCTGGCCACAATCTCATAGATTACATTTTGTGTCGTATGACACAAACTTGTGTCATATTGTGTAACTGTACTGTACTGTACTGTAGGTATTCATTTGGTTTGAACTGATGAGATCTTTGAGACGATGCTATTCTGACAGGGAAAACACACTGAAACAATTACACTGATACACTGGCTTTGAGAGACTAAGATGACTGCACCAATACTCCTGCACCAACACTGTCATTCTCTCACAACGCCCACACACACACACAGGCATCACTATTTGATTAAAAATGTAATATAGTTCCAGGTCCGTGACATTTATAACCAGTGTGAAGCGCACCCTAGAACGTGTTGATATTGAGATAATTTATGGGAGGTGACGTTTCAACTAATCTTAATCAATGACAGTAATCTGGGCCTACGCACTGAACTAATCTGATTAACCCTCAACCCAGATCACAGACACCCAGATGAACCTGCATGATCAGCATCTGCCCTTGAGATCAAGAGAGAGACCACTCCCCCTCAGAGACCAGCGCCAAGAGAGATCACTCCCCCTCACAGACACACAAGCAGGCAAATAGACAGACAGGCAGACAGAACAGACAGACAGGCAGGTAGAGAGACAGGCAGACAGACAGACAGACAGGCAGGCAGAGAGACAGACAGACAGACAGACAGACAGACAGACAGACAGGCAGGCAGACAGGCAGGCAGACGGGCAGACAGACAGGCAGGCAGACAGACAGGCAGACAGACAGGCAGACAGACAGGCAGAAGACGATGCAGCTTTTAAACTGTTGGAATGTGACAGAGAGCCAAGGCAAGGAAACTATAGGCTTCCTGACCCACATCTCACAGCTCGGTAGTGTGAGTGGGCGAATGCTAAGAAGGAGGTTACATTCTGATACAAGACAATAATACATTTCATTTGTATCTCTATTCCCTGAGAAATACTGAATAGGCAGAGATTTTTCCAATCGAATGCCTAAACCACATTAGTTCCTATAATGACTTCATTGTCTTCTCTCAGTGTAAGAAAATCACCAAGGAAACATTTTAAGTAATCTGTACCTTATTTTCCCATTGAATAGTAGATGATTTTGCTTGTTTAAATTAGGTCGGAAAGATTGGTTTTACACTTCAAAGCTGCGCTGAATCCCTTTGGGGGGTTGGGTTGAGTGTTTAAATGTGTGTTGTCATTTCTTCCTTCTGAGTTCTTTTCTTCCCGCACGTCTCAATTGAGCAAATAATTTGCCGATAAATAATGTACGCAATCACATTTACATATAAATTAAACCCTGCTATTTCTGGACAAGAAATACATTTTTTTATCAGTGCATACCTTCACTGCAATAATGACAGTGTTGCTGTAAAGCAATGACAAAGGAACTTCATTTACAAATGGGTATACTGTATGTACTATATTCTGGGGGGTGTATATATATATATATATGTGTGTGTGTGTGTGTGTGTGTGTGTGTGTGTGTGTGTGTGTCATATTCTTGGTTATTTCCCCCTGTGTTTGGTCTGGGAGAATAACAGATAAACGCTCTTCCTTCCATTAGGAACAGAAGACTGTTGTTCCTGCTGGGCACGTTTTACCTGAAGAAACTGACTTCATATTATTTTCTGAACCTTCAAGTGAGAAGAATCTGCTTTCTCTTCATGATGTCTGAAGGGCCTTCATGTGGGGGTATTATCCTTCATGTGGGGGGTATTATCCTTCATGTGGGGGTATGATCCTTCATGTGGGGGTATTATCCTTCATGTGGGGGTATGATCCTTCATGTGGGGGTATTATCCTTCATGTGGGGGTATGATCCTTCATGTGGGGGTATGATCCTTCATGTGGGGGTATTATCCTTCATGTGGGGGTATGATCCTTCATGTGGGGGTATGATCCTTCATGTGGGGGTATTATCCTTCATGTGGGGGGTATTATCCTTCATGTGGGGGTATTATCCTTCATGTGGGGGGTATGATCCTTCATGTGGGGGTATGATCCTTCATGTGGGGGTATTATCCTTCATGTGGGGGGTATGATCCTTCATGTGGGGGTATGATCCTTCATGTGGGGGTATTATCCTTCATGTGGGGGTATTATCCTTCATGTGGGGGTATGATCCTTCATGTGGGGGTATTATCCTTCATGTGGGGGTATGATCCTTCATGTGGGGGTATTATCCTTCATGTGGGGGTATTATCCTTCATGTGGGGGGTATTATCCTTCATGTGGGGTTATGATCCTTCATGTGGGGGTATGATCCTTCATGTGGGGGGTATTATCCTTCATGTGGGGGTATTATCCTTCATGTGGGGGTATTATCCTTCATGTGGGGGTATTATCCTGGACACAGAACAACCACAACAGGCATCATACTGTGGAATGGAAGGGGGACTCAGCTATGTCATGGCAAGGGCATCTTGAATGGGCCCTTTGCACTACTCTGTTAAACATCACATTCTCACTGACCTTTGACAGCAAACCTTCCACAGGAACAAGCTAGGGTCCAGAGCGTGCTCACAGTGATCACAGTAGACCTCCTCTCATATCTACTGTACTGGTCAGCACAAGAGACCTTCCTAAAGCTTTTATTATGCTTCTTTAATGAAACTGAACCCTGACCCCAGGGGGTACTGGGACTCCACCATATCTATCGATTGCAACTTGACATGACTGCAATAACTCAGCACTACGATTGTCCCCAGAGTGTGAATGTGGCTAGGCTGAGTTTAATGAAAGAATCGGAACACAGCAAGATACAATGATACATCTGGGGTTAATCACATACAGGTCTGAATGCATCTGCAACACTCCGATTCCAACACTCTGATTCCAACACTCTGATTCCAACACTCCGATTCCAACACTCCGATTCCAACACTCTGATTCCAACACTCTGATTCCAAACCCACTGCCCCGCCCTATGTCTGTGTCTTCCACTACAAGCAACCCACTGAAAAGGTTGATGTATTTTCAACTGTCAGCCATGTGCCAGGATTTAAACTGACGGTAAAGCTCAAATTCTTTTTCTTTCTTTTTTTTTTTTAGCTGTCATTACATGCTGGCCCATGTCTACTAAAAATACCAATACATTTTATTTTGCCTTGTTGATAACACCTTGTATACTCCTTAATTTTCACTCCTGAGAAAAACATCAGACACAAGGGTCCACCACATACGTAGCTATTTATGATCATTGTTGGTCCATAGCAGGGAGTTTTGCTGGAGCTATATTTACCTTTCACAACCACTGTCTAATGATGGAAACCAAGACAGGGACGAGAGAATAACACCAAGCAGCTGAGAATGGAAACGACACTCGCTTCTGCTTTTATTAGTGCTTGTTCATGTTAGACTCAAACATGTAGTGAGCTTCACACAGTAATAATTAGCACAGCTGAGAGGGAGCGAGAGAGAGAGGGAAAGAGAGAGAGAGAGAGAGAGAGGGAGAAAGAGAGATGGAGAGAGAGGTATAGAGAGAGAGAGAGGGATAGAGAGAGAGGGGGAGAGAGAGAGGGATAGAGAGAGGGATAGAGAGGGAGGGAGAGGGATAGAGAGAAAGGGGGAGTGAGAGGGATAGAGAGAGAGGGATAGAGAGGGATAGAGAGAGAGGGATAGAGAGGGAGGGAGAGGGATAGAGAGAGAGGGGAAGAGAGGGATAGAGAGAGAGGGATAGAGAGGGAGGGAGAGGGATAGAGAGAGAGGGGGAGAGAGAGGGATAGAGAGAGGGGGGAAGAGAGAGATAGAGAGAGAGGGATAGAGAGGGAGGGAGAGGGATAGAGAGAGAGGGGGAGAGAGAGAGGGATAGAGAGAGAGGGGGAGAGAGAGAGGGATAGAGAGAGAGGGGGAGAGAGAGAGGGATAGAGGGAGAGGGGAAGAGAGAGAGAGGGATAGAGAGAGAGAGGGAGGGAGAGGGATAGAGAGAGAGAGGGAGGGAGAGAGAGGGATAGAGAGAGAGAGAGAGAGAGAGAGAGAGGGATAGAGAGAGAGAGGGAGGGAGAGGGATAGAGAGAGAGAGAGAGAGGGATAGAGAGAGAGGGAGAAAGAGGGATAGAGAGAAAGACTAGAGCATAACAGCTGTGGAGCTTTTCTCGTCCTCTTCCAGTGGTTGGCATCTTCCTTAATGCCGCCACAGTCTCCACGGTAACACGTCAGTGAGACCTGGTGTAATCAGGGTGTTGGGTGATACCACCCGTGGAGGGATGAGTCCCCCACCAGACGCCATACTTGTCTGAGTATCAAGTGCATTTTGTGAAGGATAAGGCTGTGCTGAGAAATCATCCGTTTCCTCTTTGCAATCCACCCTCCAATGGGACCTTCACATCCAAAGGCAATCGTTAACACCCCCCCCCCCCCCCACCCCTAAGCCATTAAGATCTAATATATCACTTGTGCAGTCAATGGGACTTGACAGCCAGCTTCTTGAACTTGAACTGGGTCATCTGGTGACAGATACCATGGCCTGTTTGCCCTGGTTCCTCTGCGCAAAGGCATTGCTCTGAAGGGAGTTATTATTCATCACTGTAGTTGTGCTCATCAGGTATCTTGTCAGGGTAGGAGGAGAGGCAAGGTGTCTGCTTGTGTTTGTGTGTGTGTTTTGTGAGTGAAAGAGAGGGAGAGAGAGAGAGAGAAGTGTGAAGGTATAATACCAAATAATGGTCTGGCTTGCAGCTTTTGTTTGTTTTTTGTTTTATTTGTTTGTATCTAAATAAAAGCTTGAAAGACAGCAATATATTGTATTTGTTTTCTTTGTGTGTGTGTGTGTGTGTGTGTGTGTGTGTGTGTGTGTGTGTGTGTGTGTGTGTGTGTGTGTGTGTGTGTGTGTGTGTGTGTGTGTGTGTGTGTACTTGGCCCTGTGGCCATCATCACCTGGAGGGCCTCAGCCTGCTGTACTGTGTGAGCTTTAATGTGACATGCAGATCATGAGTCTCTTACCATCCCAGAGACAGGGTGGAGAGAGAGAGTGAGGGAGAGATAGAGGAGGAGGAGGAGGGAGAGTGGGAGGAGGAGGGGGAGAGGGAGAGATAGAGGAGGAGGAAGAGATAGAGGAGGAGGGAGAGAGGGAGAGATAGAGGAGGAGGGAGAGGGAGGAGGAGGGAGAGAGGGAGAGATAGAGGAGGGAGAGAGAGAGATAGAGGAGGAGAGAGAGAGGCAGAGATAGAGGAGGAGGGAGAGATAGAGGGAGAGATAGAGGAGGAGGAAGAGTGGGAGGAGGGGGGGGGGAGAGATAGAGGAGGAGGGAGAGATAGAGGAGGAGGGAGAGAGGGAGAGATAGAGGAGGAGGGAGAGATAGAGGAGGAGGGAGAGAGGGAGAGATAGAGGAGGAGGGAGAGTAGGAAAGGGAGAGATAGAGGAGGAGGGAGAGAGGGAGAGATAGAGGAGGAGGGAGAGTGGGAGGAGGAGGGGGAGAGGGAGAGATAGAGGGGGAGGGAGAGATAGAGGAGGGGGGAAGGGAGAGATAGAGGAGGAGGGAGAGATAGAGGAGGAGGGAGAGGGAGGAGGGGGAGAGGGAGAGATAGAGGAGGAGGGAGAGATATAGGAGGAGGGAGAGATAGAGGAGGAGGGAGAGTGGGAGGAGGAGGGAGAGATAGAGGAGGAGGGAGAGTGGGAGGAGGAGGGAGAGATAGAGGAGGAGGGAGAGTGGGAGAGGGAGAGATAGAGGAGGAGGGGGAGAGGGAGAGGAGAAGGGAGAGTGAGAGATAGAGGAGGAGGGAGAGTGGGAGAGGGAGAGATAGAGGAGGAGGGGGAGATGGAGAGATAGAGGAGGAGGGGGAGAGGGAGAGCGAGAGATAGAGGAGGAGGGGGAGAGGGAGAGATAGAGTCAGTGCGGGTTGTCCAACGATCGTAGGGTCAGTGGTTCGAATCCCGCATCATCCTGTCCACATGTCGAAGTATCCTTGGGCAAGACACTGAACCCCACTGAGCATAGAGAACGCCGGCTCTCGTGCTTACATTGGAATTCCCAATTTTGCAACATTTTAACATTGGGACGGTTTATCCAATCAAAACTTGTTATGACTGTCCCGTCATTGACATTACCTGTCAATCACGTTACAAACTTTAGCTATCTAGCTACTGGCAGCATCAATGAACATGGAAAACGGAGATCTTGAGTATTTGTTGAAAGTTGATTTCACAAAACTACCTTTTGAGCAGCACCTCAAAATAAAACAAGATGGGAGACCTACACCGTCACTGGAGAGGATGAGAAGAAAACAGAGGATTGGAGGAGGTAAGTGCTGAACTTTCTGTGGTAAAAGTTATGCTAGAACAAAGTGGCTAGCTGGGAGTGCTAGCTTCAGAAGATATTTTGTCTCCTCTTTGACCGGACAACCTGCTCTCTGAAAAACCCATGGGTTACAACTGGTTACGATGATTTAAACAATTTTCATAAGGCAGTTCAGAAGCATAGTAAGTCCAAAAGTCATCTTAGTGCTGCAGTCAAGCTTCAGCTTGTTAGGAGAGTTGGGATGGACGAGGCTCTCCATCAAGCTGCACTGATCAGTATGCAGAGGCGCAACGCCCAGGTCACAAATAATCGGGAGCTTGTAAAGTTGTTATGTTGTTATAAAGTTGTTATGGCTGTGCGTTTTGCTTTGCCTAGATTTAATCAGCATTTGAGAGCATGAACTTTGCTTCCTGGAGCAGTGGGCTAATAGGCCTAGTAGCCTAGTAGGCTAGGCTAGGCTAGGCTAGGCTTAGTGTCCTATGAATGAAAATCTTACTTGGTTTAGTTTTAGATTTCAAGAACACGCTGAGTGGTCGGTCAAGATGGTTTCCAACAAAGACAATAGGTTTATTCTGATGTTTACGGTTTGCAAAGCAGACTCTGAAAACAGGAAGTGCTTCCCCAGTCAGAGTGGGGAATCTGACTCGGGAGTGATACCTTATAACGTGAAAAAGGAAGTGACATGCAGTTTCAGGATGAAGAGGACGTCTGTCACATAAACAATTTGTAGTTTGAACAGACTGATTCTAGGGGAACGAACGACAAAGTTAGAAGAACAGTCAGGTAGGAAAACAAAGAAAAGAACAAATGGTGTGGATAACATTAGTGAGACTGAACTTTCATTCACAGTCCCTAAAAGCTTGGTTCTTTCGGCCTAAATATTGCCCTCTGATTCGCTCGCTCTCAAATGATTGGCCTTTGTTGATGTGTTAAAAAACATCAGTACCTTAGGCTACTGTCGTTTTCCTGTATGTTTTTGTGTGTGGCTATAAGCCAGCGCACCAATGATAGCAAATGTCCAGTTGTCACTCCCTCCCTCCCTGGCTTCCTCCGTCGTGTTGTTGACCTGCAGTTCTATGTTGCTACCACAAGAGGCAGTGTTTTTTTGTGCATGGCTGTAAGCCAGCGCACCTAGACAAGAGGAAGTGGTTTTTTGTACATGACTGTAAGCCAGCGCACCTAGAATAGCGTTTGTCCGGTTATCGCTCCCTCCCTCCAGTCAATGTTGACCTGCATTTCTCTGTTGGCACCACAAGAGGCAGTAGTCCCAGCACACCAAAATAAAGAAGGACACCAAAATCAACCGGCCGATCTCCACTGCACAAGTAGAGTAGCGCTGAAAGCATAGGACTCCCACCCGGGAGACGGGGGTTCAAGGCCCCAGTGGGGATGACTTTATAGGACTATACCCCAAACCTCCACACATTCATCCTTTCCCTCCAACGTTTACCCCTTGCCTTATAGGCCAGATCCTGTCCCAACCCAAACCCTTATTCTAACCCCAACCCACACTAGGGACTGGAAAGACACCAAAACCAACCTGCCGATCTCCGCTGCACAAGTAGAGTAGTGGTGAGAGCATAGGACTCCCACCCAGGAGACCGGGGTTCAAGACCTGGTGGGGATGACTTTATGGGACTATAGCCCAAACCTCCACACGTTCATCCTTTCACTCCAACCTTTTTATCCATTACCTTTGTCCAGAAACAGAAGTTGAACCAATTGCAGCAAAATACAGTAGCTTACGTTATAGGAATCATCAGTGTAACTGCTTTAGCCACTGACCGCTACCATTAATGTTATGGAAGCTACTGCTACAGTAGTTGTTGTGAACTCATGAGCTAACTGGCAATCCCACTCTTATTGTGCTGGATTAGAATTGGAAGCATTGGAACTGATGTGTCCAGGCGACAAGACCTATCTTAATTTATCAGACATTATTTCATGTCATTTCAATTCACAGCTATTTCAGTGGCATGACTAGCTTCTGTCCTACCTGTCCTGAACAGAAACAAGCCAGCCAAATAAGCCAGGCTTGACCTGACCTGGTTTACATATAAAAATGCCACTGCTCAGCGCCCTTCTGGTGCTGTGAAATCTACCATCAAACCTCCCCCCAAAAATAGTGTGCGCGTGTGTGTGAGAGAGAGTGTGTGTGTGTGTGTGTGTGCATGAGTGTGTCAGTGTGTGTGGGAGGGTGTGTGTTTGTGTGAGTGTGTTAGTGTGTGTTTGTGAGTGTGTGATCTCTGTCAGCTCAGTATTTGTTCTCCTCAGCAGAATTCAGTATGTAGGTGGACCATCATTATCTGAAAACCCTTCACACGTTCTGTTACCTGTCCGTAGCTGCTACTGAATGAATAGCTGTATAGATGAACACCTTTGTGTGGTTTAGTTCGTCCGCTGGCGCAGAGGAAGGCATTGTTTTGAAGAGGCAGACAGTTTTCAAGGTTCAAGAAAAGCTGAGGGTATTGTGAAGGGTTGAGTGTGCACTCAAAGCATCGAAATAGGATGCACTCTGAAATTTCATGATTAGCTTCTCAATTTCCATGGGAATGTTACATGTGCTCGACAGGCATCAAGGTCTGGCAGTTCAGCGAGGCATCAAAGACCGAGTGAAAAGTCTGGTTGTCTGGGTCACGTGGCCTTCTGACTTCATCGTATTACAACCTGCAGCACACTCAAGGCTCACTTAATGGACACGTTGGAACGTCGGACCCTCCGCAAGGCTGACATCAGGCAAGCCGCTCTCCAGATCCGCTTACCACGTCTTCTGAGCTTGTGACCTTCCCGGTGTCCGGGGGTGGATCCATTATTGACGAGGAGGCGTTGCGTAAAGTGGCTGTCCTGAACTGAAACGTTAAACGTTAATTGAAGACAATTGAGCAAAACCTTCTTCTTCTCCTCCGACAGGCTGGGCACGTCAGTCTCACTGATGCCTTTCACCAGTCAGATGCCTGTCAGGCTATTCCCAAGGGCGAACCTTCAGTTTCTTGACACCTTGATTCTATTGCCTATAATCAAACATGTACTCTGTGGATGGATGAGTTTGAGGGAGAGTTTAACTTCCCACCTAGCTAACATATGCATTGGTGTGAGATGGTGCCAGCTGTCCCTAATTCTCCACATGCAGGCGTCCCCCAGGGGTGACCCTTGAGCCCCTTCCAGTCGTCAGCAAATCTGTTCCCCAAAGCTCACCAAGGACACCGCGCCGCCGTCTAGACCTTCAATGCTCTCTGATTGATATTCTAGCTGTTTAGCACGGCCCACTGTGATAGTAAAATAACTGATCTAGTCAAAAGGATTTACCAAGATTCGTTCAAAAGGTTAAGTCTGGTTTATTGTGAAAAGCATACGAGCGCAAGGACTTCCTGAAAACGCAACAAGGGTGGTTTATTCAGCGAAGTGCCCGTTTGGTCTTCTGCTGTGCCTTATATGCAGTCAAACCACAGGTAAGGTCCTTCCAGGATGTGATTGGCTACTGCATTGTACATCATATGAAATGGCAGGTGTGGCCAAGAGTACAGACATGTGACATGAGAAAAAGGGCGGCAATTGGGGACAAAGGATGGTTATTCTGTTGTAGACAGATGGCCTCTCTGGAAGCCATTTTGTATGTTAGCACAGCTATGTGAATATTTGGGGGAGGTGATGAATTACAAGAGAAGTGAGAGGACAAAGGTTTAAGGTGTTTGGATGTAAATTCCTGAACACCACTTTCACAGACTGAATTAGAGACATTGATGTAGATTTCCTATACAACAATTCATACGTTAATGAAGAATCCAACAGTGATATGTGATGTTGATTTATTAATAAGACAACATCCCGGGTTGATTGCATACAACAACTGAATCATATGACATAACATATCAGTTTAAATAGCATTTCCAAAGGTCAATAACAGCGTGATATTACAAATGGGAGGAGGTGTTTTCTGTTTGGAGGGAGATAGCTGAGCCCTAGAGAAGGAGACCTGGTATTGTTCCAGGCCCGGAGAGGAAACCCTGGGTCAGTACCTGGGGGCTACTGGGCCCTACAAGCAGCCGTCTCTGAGCACCCACAGACTGCACGCACACTGGGCTATTTCAGTATCAAGAGTGGCCTAGATAAAGGTCACTGGTCAGAACACCTAAACGTTTTTAAGAAAACTACATCAACATCTGAAAAACAATCAGGAATGCTACACAACCGTGTGGATAATCCACTTTCCAGGAGCTCGGTGAGAGTCGAGTGGTTCGCACAGCAGCTTCCAGGGTAGCCTAGCCTCAGACACCAAGGATCCCCTCTGCATGACGGTCTCCTGTCTGAAAGTCATATAATAACACACAGAGATGAGCTCTGGATGAGGCTCATAGGATAAATGACAGGGCAGAGTTGATTTCCTCTCCGGTTGGGGTAAAAATGTATTACCAAGACACACATCTAATTACAACGATTACATGAATAAGTCAGCTTGTTTATCTGATTGCTTGGCTGGGCCATTCAATAAAATCAATTTTAATGGTTTCAATTGCATGTCTTAATTAAGAGGCGTTCTCTCTATGTAACAGCAGCCCCTGGCTCCATTGATTGATGCCTAATTTAGCAATGAGGCAGGATAGAGGGAAGCAGCTAGCGCAGTAGCAGCAAATATGAAAAATGGATCCTGCAGCAGACAGGACCGAGTGAGAGATTAAATTAAAGTTCCACCAGTGCTAGCGTGTGTGTGTGTGTGTGTGTCTGTGTGTGTTTTTGCGTGTATGGGTGTCAGTCTGTGTCGGCATGAGAGCATGTGTGTGAGTGTGTGTGTGTGCTTGAGTATCTCTGTCTACAACTGTTTGTTCACACTCTGTGTGACCTTCATGGTCGAGTGGAGGGACAAAGAGCTGAATAGATGTTTGATGCAGCATGTTACACATCTTTTTCAGGCTCATTATCATGATCACTTGTATTTAGGTAATGGCTTCATTAAGAGTAAGATAAATTCACATCAGAGATAAGCGTAACAAAACATACAGTAATGAAGATTTGCACATACACACACACAAAACGTTTTATTAAAAGAAAGCATGCATAGTTTTAGCTCTAACAACCAGTGCCTTCAAACGATGCATTCATTGCATTGACATTGTGTTGAAAATTATACTGATCCATCTCCCCGAAGTCCTGATCCTATTGACTCAAATGGATCGGGAGGTATTTTCAACAAAGTAATTGACTCCAATCTGACAGTTTTTAGTGATTTTAATGTTTCCAATGGTAGGCCTATAAACACAATTAGACCATGCCTCTGTCTTCCAAGAATCTACAGAGCCAGCCACAGACCAAATAGAGTATCCACAGACAATTTGATATCTGTGGCTCTTACAAAGTGTAGCTCGAGCCATCCCTCCACCCAGAGAACATGTCAATGGCAGTTCTTAATATCAGGTCCCTTACTGGCAAGACATTTCTCATAAACAATCTTATATGAACATAAACTAGACTGTATGTTTATGACTGAAACTTGGTTAGATAACAATGGATCAGCAGCCCTGATTGAATCTTCTTCCCCCAACTACAGTTTCTCTCAGTCTACCAGAACTGGGAAAAAGGGCGGAGGATCAGCCACCATAGCAACCGGGCTATATATCCGGGCATGACATCACATCGGGATGAAATCACAGAGTCTGTTTGCCAGTCCGCACGCCAGATGTAGTCCGCCCATCCTGCCTCGCTGATGTTAAGATCTCTGCATTTCTGCAGGAGATCCCGTGCGGAAGGCACAAAAGGGTGTCTAGACTTGAGATGCCGGGAGGCTCTGTTGCAGTGAGCCTATTGTGGAGCAGGTGGTTAGGCTCCACGGCCCGGCAGGCGAGAGGAGCTGTGGTTCCTGTGTGGCGGAGGCCAGCAGGCTGGATGCCTGCAGGATGGGAAGGTTTTCCACAGGAGTGGGACGCAGGCATTGTCACGATGCGCAAGGCTTTGTTGATAGGCGGATCGATGAGGCGGGTGTGAGCGTTGTGATACCACATCGGTGCGCAATATTCACTGGTTAAATAGACCAGGGCTAGGGCTGCCGTGCGCAGTGTTTTTGCGTCAATGCCCCAGCCTGATCAGACCAGTCACCTCATCAACGCCACACAAGCTGTTAACTTCTTGTGCTGTGACCCAAGATGTCGGCGGAACGTGAGCGACCTGTCCAGTGTCATACCAAGGTAGGTTCGTTCGGCGCAGTATGGAGTATTCCATCGATTCAGAGTTAAAATTTGACTTCCTTGTTGTTGAAGGCCGCGGACACCATCTTTGCCTCGCTGAGCTTCAATCTCCATTTCCAGAGGTATACCGCTGTTAGGTTAAAGGCTAGGCCCCAGAAGCAGACACGAACGACTAGGAGGTGAAGCCCAGAGGCGTGTTTATTGAGTAGGGGCCAGGATCAGGTCAGTGAGACAAGCAAGGGTCAGGCAGGGACGTGGTTGTCAGACAGGCGTGGTGTTCAGGCGGGTACGTGGTAGTCAGACAGGCGTGGTGTTCAGGCGGGTACGTGGTAGTCAGACAGGCGTGGTGTTCAGGCGGGTACGTGGTAGTCTGGTCAGGCAGGGTTCAGGCAGTGGCTGGGAGGTCAGGCTGGGAAAAAGGAAAACAAAAAGGGTAAGGCAGGGTTCAGCTCAAGGAAATGCTAGGTCACAGCTACAGACGTGATACCCACTAGGTTGGTCAACGATCTTGCACAGACTGCTGTGTGGAGCGGCTTCTTAACCTGGTGCTGATTGGCTGATTAGCTGCAGGTGTGGGACCGCTCGGTGGCAGATTCGGGAGAGGCGCAATCACCGGGATGAACTGCAGGTGCTGGTCGGGGTTGCGCCGTTGCTGATGGGCACGCAGTTCCCTCTGCGCCCTCCGGGAGGTGCAAGGGGACTCATCTTCTGAGTCAAGGTCAGGCTCAGAAGCAGGGGCAAGGTAAGAGGCAGACACTGGTCCGGAGGCAGGGTCAGGTTCATAGAGGGTCGGAGACAGAGTCGGGGGAAATGGACCTGCGAGGCAGGTGCGTTGGATGCAGAGCCGTGACAACCGCTAGTGTCTGCGTGTCCTGCCTCAAGGTCTCCTCCACGGCCTGCCAGTCTCCAGCGGAGTACACCAGTGCAAGGTCGTCTGCGTAGGCATACTTCCTGGAGACTGTGTTAGGCAGGTTGTAGGTGTAGATGTTATAAAGGAGGGGGGCCAGGACAGATCCCTGGGGAGATAACTCCTCTCAATAGAGAGATGTGGCGATAACTATTAGGGTTCCCTTCAGGCTTGTTCGGCTTAGGGATCGCGATAACTAGGGCTCTTTTAGGGATCTTGAGTTGGCGCAAGCAGGAAGAGAGGAACCAGGACTCTTAACCAGGACTTCCAGGCAGGCACGGCATGGAATGTAAGCTCCCAGAGCTTTCCCTGGCTTTACATGCTGGAGGGGAGCAGTGAACTCCTCCGGTGTAAATTTGCCGGAGATGTTACCGTTGCTAGGAGTTGTGGCTTTCCAGAGGTCAGACACTTATTTTGCCACAAGACGTGATGATTTGTGGTCTTTACCCTCATATGTCCCACTTTTAACAAATTGTGATGCGATTTTGTTTGCAGATAAGGGGAAGTGACGGGAGGAGTGTGTAGACCTACCAGTGAGGTTAAACTCCTGATCCACACAAACTATGATCAGATTACCATCACTGGCGATTTTAATCTGCATGTAGACAATGAGGGTGACTCGAAGGCCAGGGATTTCAATAACCTCCTGAATTCCATGGACTTCAATCAACATGTTACTGGACCCACTCACAACAGACCCAAAAAGGATCTTGTCCTCCATCAGTGATCTTGACATCAATCAATCAATCAAAGCTTTATTTATATAGCGCATTTCATACCCAGAGGCAACACAATGCGCTTTACAGAGAACAAGGGAGGTGGGCAGACATCCCACCCCTACATATTCCAGAGGGAAGCAAAAAAACAGTAATCACCCGGGGGCCAGATAAGTGAGCTGTAAAAATTCTTCCCTGACCCCTCTCAACGAGGCGATCGAGCAAGCTCCTGGAGTATGTTTGTCTACCGGCTAAGAACATTTATAGAGCAATAAATAACATGAAATTACATTTTCAGAGTAAGAGAGGCTAATAACATCATAGGAGAGACATGGCAAACATTGGTGTAAGTCTGTGTGTGCATAAATGTGCCTGGGCCCAGATAGAGGCAGGGTCAGGGGTAGGATCGGGGTAGGAAAAGGATACGGACCCGGGTTAGGGTGAGGGGAAGGGGATCTGAGCCCAGGACTGGTGTCTGTCAGTGTGTGTGTGAGTGTGCCTGGGTCCAGGTAGAGGCAGGGGTCAGGGGTAAGGTGGGGGTCGGAAGAGGATACGGACCCGGGGTAGGGTGAGGGGGAGGGGGTACTGGACCCAGGCCTAAGGCCGGAAGTGGACTGTTGTATGTCTGTGTGTGCGTGTGTGTGTGTTAACTAATTTGCTACGACATCTGCAGCAGACACAGGGGTATCTATCGGACTCAGAGTGGTCTACTGGTGACAGTGGGGCATCCACTGGACCTGGTTAGAAGATAGGAGGGAGAGAGAGAGGCACTAGGGAGAGGGGAGGCAGAACAGGGTTAGTAGCACACGGAGCCATATATAGAGCAATACATTACGTCAAACTACATTTTCAGAGCAAGAAAGGCTAAGAGCATCATGGGAGAGGTGTGGCAAACACTAATGTGTGTGTGTGCGTGCCTGGGCCCCGATGGAGGCAGGGGTTGGGGTAGGGTGGGGGGTAGGAAGAGGATACGGACCCGGGTTAGGGTGAGGGGAAGGGGATCTGAGCCCAGGACTGGTGTATGTCAGTGTGTGTGTGAGTGTGCCTGGGTCCAGGTAGAGGCAGGGGTCAGGGGTAGGGTGGGGGTAGGAAGAGGATACGGACCCGGGTTAGGGTGAGGGGTAGGGGGTACTGGGCCCAGGCCTAAAGCCGGAAGTGGACTGTTGTATGTCTGTGTGTACGTGTGTGTGTGTTAACTAATTTGTTACGACATCTGCAGCAGACACAGGGGTATCTATCGGACTCAGGGTGGTCTGCTGGTGACAGTGGGGCATCCACTGGACCTGGTTAGAAGATAGGAGGGAGAGAGAGAGGCACTAGGGAGAGGGGAGGCAGAACAGGGTTAGTAGCACACAGAGCCATATATAGAGCAGTACATTACAACAAACTACATTTTTAGAGCAAAAAAGGATAAGAGCATCATGGGAGAGGTGTGGCAAACCCTGATGTGTGTCTGTGTGTGTGTGCATGCCTGGGCCCAGATAGAGGCAGGGGTTGGGGTAGGGTGGGGGGTAGGAAAAGGATACGGACCCGGGTTAGGGTGAGGGGATCTGAGCCCAGGACTGGTGTATGTCTGTATGTGTGTGAGCGTGAGTGTAGGTGTGCCTAGGTCCAGTTAGAGGCAGGGGTCGGGGGTAGGGTTGGGGGTGGGAAAAGGATACGGACCCGGGGTAGGGTGAGGGGAAAGCAGGGGCGGGCTGACTGTCTGGCGTACCGGGCAAATGCCCGGTGGGCCGGTGGGGGGGAGGGCCGGTGGCCATCACGTAAAAAAAAAAAAAAAAAAAAAAAAAAAAGTAATTACGGTAATTTCTAGTGCGCGGCCGCTGGCAGGCCTGCACTCGCTACTGGTAATTACGGTAATCTGCATTTGGGGCTGCTGGGCAGCCCAAAAACGGAATATCTAATGTCATTGGCCCACTGGTTTGTCACTCATGTCAACACCGGCCCACATTGGTCCACTAGCTTGTCTTTCAACTGAATACCTGGGCCAGTGGCCCTATCATAGGCTACAGCGGCCCAGGGAGTACCACCCACATGTTGCTGCGATCCCCCCTCCCCAGCCCCCTTCTTTGAGGGAAGACGGTGAGAGGAGAGCGAGAGGAGAAAAAAAGGAGAGAGAAAGAAAAAGATAAAGCAACGAACGAAAACAAACAGAGAAAATGGAGAAGGCGACCAAAAAACGTCAAAAAGGTGGTGCAGAGAAGACGAGGGAAAAGAAAAGAAAAGCTCTAGAAGCAGAGGCAGCAACAAGTAAAAAGATTACACAGATGTTTTCTGCAGGGCCAGGGCCACAGCAGCCTGTGGCTGCCGCTGGGCCAAGCACCAGTGATGCTGCTGCTGCAGCTCCGTCACAGCAACAGGTGGTGTCGAGTTACAGTCTGCCTACTGCCGAGTCTGACTCAGAGAGCGAGGCTCCAGCTGCTACCGAGGACGTTGTAACAGTGGATGATGAGGAGTCAATGATAGTTTTTGAGGAGGAAGGCTTGCCACCATCATCACGTGAAGGAGGAATTGGTGATGTGGTAAGCATGGAGGGGCTTGTATGCCCCTCCAGCAAACAAGCATGGTGTGGTGTGGAAAAATAAGCAAATAAATAAATAAATAGCTACCGCGTGGAAATAAATAAATAAATAGCGACGAGCCCGATCGTATCACAACGGTAAAAAAAAAGTTATCACGGTTGCTTAGCTCTATCTATGAACACAGTTGAGTTGACAAAATAATTAGGCCTACATAATGAACTCGAAACTCTGCTTTCTGTCTGCAACTTTGCATGGTGTGGTGTGGTGTGTGTTGCAACTATGTAGTTATCTAATGAATTGGAAAACAGTTTCAGCATTATCACAGGTTATACAAAATTATTAAAGCATTGTTTTGCTGTTACAATAAAAAAGCACAATAATTTCCTCTTATGTCATGCTCTATATAACCTATAGTTTACTGCACATTGAGTGATAAAATACAACTTTAACCCAAGTGTGTGTCCAATTCTCAGATCAATATGCTTGTTTTCCATTTATTAGCTAACTAGCCTGAGTTCTGATTGCATGCAGACACATTTTTGCATGTAATCATCATGTCCATACTAACTTAACCCATTCATAACAGTCCTCTACTTCTCTTTAATCTCATGTCTAGGTTTGTGATAGACCCATTGCATCATCCCCAACTCACATCTTCCCAAGCAGCCCAGGGCCAGGCCCAGCTATAAATTATTTCACCCGACCCAACCCAAACACCATTCAGCTGTTTTTTAACTATCACCCTCAACAAAAGGCAAAGAACCCAGTGATGCAGAGAGCTTTCTCCTGCCAAGATGGTACCAACAGAAAGTGGCTAACATATGATGAGGAAAGTGATAAAGCCTTTTGCTTTGTTTGTTTGGCCTTTGCAAAGTCCACTGACCCCAGCATTTTTATTAGTGGCATGACAGATTGGAGGCATGTACACCAGCGTGTAAAGGAGCATGAGCAGAGCGTCTCACATAGGAGTTGTGCAGAAGCATATGTCTTGCAGGCTACCAAAGCCAACATAAAAAGTTTGTTGAGTGGGAACCAGATGTCTGCTCACAGAGACCAGGTGAGGAAGAAACGACAGGTTCTGGAGCGTATAGTGGATATAGTGAAGGTTATAGGCAAGAGGGGGCTTGCCTACAGGGGGGCAAAGAATGAGGCAGCATACACTTTAGAAGACAGCACCATAGACCATGGCAACTTCTTAGAGCTCATTCTTCTCCTGGGAAAGTATGATGTGATCCTGAAAGAGCATCTCACTAATTGCATTGAGCAGAGCAAACAACATCATCATTCTGGGGCAAAAGGCAGAGGTTCCCTTGTCACACTAATTTCAAAAACAACAGTCAATTCTGTCATAGATACAGTTAAGCAACTCATCCAAGAATCAATTTCCAGTGACATTCAGGGTGCTGGGATGTTCTCTGTCCAAATTGACACAACACAGGATATCACCTCTCAGGATCAATGCTCAGTTATTCTGAGATATGTAACTGATGTAATTAATGAGAGGCTTGTTGCAGTGGTCAAGTGCGAGCAGTCTACTGGACAGTACTTTGTGGATATGCTGACAGAGGTCATCGACAAACTGAAAATAGACATGACCAAGTGTATTGGAAGTGCAACTGATGGGGCATCTAATATGCAAGGGCAATACAAAGGCTTCTCTACCCTGTTGTCCTCAAAGTCCCCAAATACAATTCATGTGTGGTGCTATGCACATGTCCTCAATCTGGTGCTGGCTGACACAACCCAGACAGCCATTGAAAGTGGCTCACTGTTTTCTCTCCTGAATGAGATTGCAGTGTTCATCAGAGAGTCATATAAAAGAATGAATGTGTGGGAGAATGAAAGCCAGGATAGGCGACACAGGCGGCTTTCTCCCATTGGAGAGACACGGTGGTGGGCAAAGCACGAGGCCCTGAAGAAGGTTTTCGGTTTCTTTGCCAAACCTGAAAGTGGTCTCTTTGTTGATGTGCTGCTCACATTGTCAGCCATACAAGAACAGGTGACCATGAAGACCACTGTCCGGGTCAAGGCAAGAGGATACATGGAGGCCCTGCTCCGTTATGAGACCATTCTGACAGCACAGGTATTCCTGCGGATATTTGAGGAGACAACAGCGCTGTCCAAATATCTCCAAACAAAGGGGATGGACATCCTCCAGGCCTACAGAATGGTGCAGACTACACAGGGCAAGTTGAAAGACATTAAAAGAGACTACAAGACAGTCAAGGCAGCTGCAGACAAATTTGTCAAATGGGCAAATAAGACATTGCAGGAACAGGACAGGGAGATTGAATTGGAAGTGCAGGCCGCACTGCCAGAGAAAAGGCAAAGGAAGAAAAAGGTATTGGCCGGAGAGATGGCACAGGACGAAACACAGTCAGATGCAGAGCGTGCATACGAAATTAATGTCTATAATAAAGTTATGGACACAGCCGTTGAGACCATCCACAGACGATTTCTGTCTCATGGTACCCTCTATGCCGACCTATCAATGCTGGACCCCAGACAATTCTCTGCAATTAACAGGAGTGGTCTTCCTCATTCTGCCCTCCAAGAGCTCAGCAAGTGCTTGGTGAAAATTGATGACAGGGCAACAGTGGAGAACTTGCAGTCTGAGCTGAAAACTTTAGCTGGACAATGGGACAGACTGAAAGCTTCTCCACTGGAGGAGTACGTGAACAGGACAGTGGAGGATGGATCCGATGAAGACGAGGTGGTCGAAATAGTCAACCAAGAGTACACTTCCTGCCAAGACTGTCCACTGTGCTGCTACCAGCTACTCAGGAAGCTCAACCTCCTGTCAGACACATACCATATACTTGGAATTGCGTACAAGTTTCTGCTCACCCTGTCCATCACCCAGGTGGCCTGTGAAAGGTCATTTTCCACCTTGAAGTTTATTAAAAGCAGACTCAGGAGCTCACTCTCACAGGAACACTTGGAGGCATTTATGTTGATGGCTACCGAGAAGGACGTCCTCATGACCATGGACACAGATGCTGTGATTGACAGGGTTGCAGAGACGAGTACATTGCTGACCAAAATGCTCATTTAAGTGGGTAAGACATTTTTTGTGCTAATAATGTATTATTAATTATTATTATTATTACTATTAGTAGTAGTAGTAGTATGAATACAACCATTTCTGATAGAAAATAAGGTATGTGATGTGACACACTATCTCATGCTCTCTCTCTCTCTCTCTCTCTCTCTCTCTCTCTTACAGGACTTAATATGTTTGAGGAGTTGTTCTTGTCTTCTTGACAGGCAGTCAAGGGCTTGGCAGTATTTCTGGATTCAGTGAGTATAAACATTGTCAAAGTCTGTTCTTTGGGTGATGCTCCCATTTATTTGAGCAAGTTGAATATTTACAAAACAGTTTAAAACACCTGTTGTTGAGCTGCCTATCACCATGTAAACAGAAGGAACCTAAAGTGTACTGCACCTTTGTGACCAGAGTGAGCTATATACAGACACATTTAATAATCAAATTGAAATGGCTCCTAGCCTTCTATACTGGCCATAATTATACTATCTCTCCAACACTCTTGGATAGATATCTCATCTCATCTCTCTCTCTCTCTCTCTCTCTCTCTCTCTTACAGGTTGCCTATTTGTTTGAGGAGATGGTCCCCCTCCTGTTTATGAATCCTAGTTTAAAGCAGGCAGTTCATCAACGGCCAGGCAGCATTTTTATTTTTTTTACTCAGTGAGTATTGTAGTGAGTTAGTATCCTAACTCTGTAATGTATGACATTTTGGCCAGGTGTTTGGACTCCATAATAATAAATCACTTATTAAACTCATGTGTACATGTTTTGTTGTCTGTCTTTCACAGGGCTCTCTATTTGTTCCAGTGTGGCAGTGTGTGTTTTTTGAGTGACCTGCAGTATCCTGATCTGATGTGTTTTAGCCAGCATCCTCCTTGTAAGAGCAATGCATTCTATTATATTCTATTCTATTCTATTCTATTCTATTCTATTCTATTCTATTCAAAGAATCTTTATTGGCATGAGAAAACATATGTTTACCAAATGAGCAATATACTCTCCTCTTTGGCTAACAGTAGTTATACAAAGTGACCTGAAGTATCCTGATCTGATATGTTTTAGCCAGCATCCTCTTGGAAGAGCAATACATTCTCCTCTTGGGCTAACTTAACTACTGTATTATACACTTTATTTTAGTCAAGACTCCTGAACATGAACATGAACATGAACATGAACATGGATATTCAATAATCAGTTGAATAATGTATACTTTTTTTTGTCTTTCTCACAGGGCTGTTTTTTCCTGTGTGTGACCCACAGTCCCTTGCTGCCAGCCTGCCAGTGCCATGATCATTTCACTGCTTGTACCTGTATCAGGCCAGGCAGCATTTTTATTTTTTTTACTCAGTGAGTATTGTAGTGAGTTAGTATCCTAACTCTGTAATGTATGACATTTTGGCCAGGTGTTTGGACTCCATAATAATAAATCACTTATTAAACTCATGTGTACATGTTTTGTTGTCTGTCTTTCACATGGCTCTCTATTTGTTCCAGTGTGGCAGTGTGTGTTTTTTGAGTGACCTGCAGTATCCTGATCTGATGTGTTTTAGCCAGCATCCTCCTTGTAAGAGCAATGCATTCTATTCTATTCTATTCTATTCTATTCTATTCTATTCTATTCTATTCTATTCTATTCTATTCTATTCTATTCTATTCTATTCAAAGAATCTTTATTGGCATGAGAAAACATATGTTTACCAAATGAGCAATATACTCTCCTCTTTGGCTAACAGTAGTTACAAAGTGACCTGAAGTATCCTGATCTGATGTGTTTTAGCCAGCATCCTCTTGGAAGAGCAATACATTCTCCTCTTGGGCTAACTTAACTACTGTATTATACACTTTATTTTAGTCAAGACTCCTGAACATGAACATGAACATGAACATGGATATTCAATAATCAGTTGAATAATGTATACTTTTTTTTGTCTTTCTCACAGGGCTGTTTTTTCCTGTGTGTGACCCACAGTCCCTTGCTGCCAGCCTGCCAGTGCCATGATCATTTCACTGCTTGTACCTGTATCAGTGAGTGACAAATAAACCCTCTTGAATCTTGAATCCTTTTGCCAGCTTCATTCTTGTAAGAGCAACAAACTCCCCTCGTTGGTGAGTACTGTAGGCTAACTTATACAATGTATGGGTTGTTTAGTTCTCATTTAGGTTGTTGTTGTTGTTCCGTGAAAGTGGTGGTATTTTTATACACAAGCGCGACCTGGCGAGTCGGTAGAGCATCTGCGCGCTGGTTGTGGTGGGCCGGTCTGGGCCAAGATGCCAGGGCTGAATTTTTGTCCCAGTCCGTCCCTGGGGGAAAGGGAACTGGGCCCAGGTCCAGGCCTAAGCTGGATGTGGACTGGTGTGTGTCTGTGTGTACGTGTGTGTGTTAACTAAGTACTACAACATCCACAACTGACACGGGGGTATCTATTGTCTGCGGGCAACAGTGGGGCATCTACTGGACCAATGTATACAGAGGATTCACAGGTAGGTTTGAGGCTGCCTTTCTGTGTCTCAAGTTCCTAGCTAGTGATTGTAGGCTAGGTCGAAAAGGTATGTCTTGAGGTCTCGCTTGAAGACCTCCGTTGTTTCGGCCCTTCTTAGGCACTCCGGTAGGGTGTTCCAGAGGTTGGGGGCATAGAAACTAAAAGCTGCCTCTCCGTGTTTCTTGGTCCTGGCTTTTGGAACTGTTAAAAGTTCAGTACCTGAGGATCTGAGTGGTCTGTTGGGCATGTACTTAACAAGCATGTTTGAAATATATTCTGGTGAGTGATTGTGGAGAGATTTATAGACTAGTAGTAGTATTTTAAAGTCTATTCTAGAGTTGACTGGTAACCAGTGTAGTGATTTTAAGGCTGGTGTGATGTGTGCCCTTCGTCTAGTCTTAGTGAGGACTCGTGCTGCAGCATTCTCTATCATTTGTAGCTTAGAGATTGCTTTCTTTGGTAGGCCTGATAGTAGAGCATTGCAGTAGTCCAGCCTGCTTGTGATGAAAGCATGCATTAATCTTTCGGTGTCAGCCTGAGAGAGAAAGGGTTGCACCTTGGCAATGTTCCTTAGGTGGTAGAAAGATGTCTTTGTAATATTCTTTATGTGATTTTCGAAATTAAGATCTGAGTCAAGTATGACACCTAGGTTTTTAGCCTGGCAATTGGTGTCAATTTCCAGAGTTTTTAAGTGTGCAGCTAGTTTCTCTCTTTCAGCTTTTTCTCCAATGATCAGTACTTCTGTTTTGTCCTGGTTTAGTTGGAGGAAATTATGTGACATCCATACATTTATATCTGTAGTACACTTGACAAGGCAGTCAACCAAGCTGTAGTTACTGGGTGTTACAGAAATATAGAGTTGGGTATCATCTGCGTAGCTATGGTAGCTAATGTTGTGCCTCCTGATGACACTGCCAAGGGGCAGCATGTACAGGCTGAAGAGTAGAGGTCCTAGGATCGATCCTTGGGGCACCCCACAGGTCATTGGGATCTTTCCTGAGCTATAATCACCGAGGGCGACGAAGAAATCCCGACCGGTTAGATAGGTCTTAAGCCAATTTAGGACTGGACCAGAGAGGCCAACCCACTTTTCCAGTCTTTCGATGAGGATTGCATGGTCTATAGTATCAAAGGCTGCACTCAGGTCCAGGAGGACGAGAACAGAAAGCTCTTTGGAGTCAGCATTAATTCTGAGGTAATTTACAACTTTGACTAATGCCGTCTCTGTGCTATGGTGGGCGCGAAAGCCGGACTGGAAAAGGTCAAGGGTACAACTTGTAGCTAGGAAATCATTAATCTGTTTGAAAACTATTTTTTCCAGAATTTTACTCAAAAAGGGAAGGTTGGAGATTGGTCTAAAATTGCTAAAAACTGAAGTGTCTAAGTTGTTTTTCTTCAGTACGGGTCTCACCAGAGCAGTTTTAAGTATTGGTGGGAAGACACCTGTAGATAGGGAGTCATTAACAATGGATAAAATGTCATAGGATACAGAGTCAAAAATTGTTTTGAAAAAATCGGTGGGGATGGGATCCATCAGGCATGTGGAGGTTTTGAGACATCTCTGACCACTTCTGTATTTTCTTTACAGTGTTGCTACCTAAAGCTGTAATTGGCACTCAACGCTTTGTTAAGAAGTGTTACCTTAACTCTGTAGCAGCTGAGCATTTTAAAATAATGATGAATGCAAATAGTGCAATGATCCCAGAAGTGGGTCCTTCACATGTCAATGATTTAGTAACCATCTTTAATGATAAACTAGGAGCAGCCCTTGACTCTGTAGCACCGATAAAACTGAAAAATGTCGTAACTAAGCTCCATGGAGGAATGAGGAGATAAATGAATTTAAAGGAGTAGTAAAGGGAAAAATCATGTTTAGCCCTGTTTTAAGGTGACTTATGATCATATACAGTAGGACCCCACTTATCCGAACCCAACGGGACCGAAGGTCGTTCGTATCTCTGAAATGTGTTAAAATGCACCAAATTCAATAAGTGGTATACTTGTTTCATATAGACTCATAATAGAACGATAAATACCCTTAATTACTTGTGAAAATGCATCAAAATTGCAATCAAATAACCAACTAAACTCATACAGCCTAGCCTATAATAGGCCTACAGCCTAGAATAAAATAAAAAAAAATCCAGTGCATGCTTTGATCAAATACAGTACTTTATTCTCAAATGAGGCCTACGCTGCATCGATAGGCTACTGTATTCGCAGAACAAAATGGTATAGCCTAAAAACAACCCAACATTAGAAAAATTAGAGCAAATGATAATCAATAAATAAATAAATAAATGAAATGACAGAAAAGGTGTTGTGTCTTAGGCTATTGCAGCCTAAAGGAAAGTCTCTAAAACAACCGATGTAGGCTAACGGCTATAGGCTGTAGGCTATTATTTAACAAATACAGTAGGTCTAGTAGGCTAATCTACATGCTTACAACACGTCTGTGTTCCTGAAGTCCATTAACTGGGGAACGAAAAATGACTCGATACTCCTCTGCTTCAGGTTGATGACGTGCTTTCTGGCTACCAAGGAATGCAGCTCTCGCGCAGCAGATTCGTTTGCGTTTTGTGCTCGACATTAAAGTAACAAAGAAATGAAACGTGACAGTAGGCTACAGCCTACAGGCAACATGTAGGTCTACATACAGTTCTGTTTTTATTCACAGTAGGATACAGTACATTATGACAGATTTAAATGCAAGTAGGCCTACAGTACTGTAATGAAAATCCCTCCAGTAACCAGATAGCAGGCTCAAAAAAAGTTTTTTAAGCCTGTCCAGGAGACCGGGAGGATCGGATCTCTGAAGTTCGGATGAGTGGGGTCCTACTGGTCAAGACTACTAGAGCTGCATATTTTGCCAACCTAATATCCTCCACCAAGCACAACCCTAGAGTGTTGTTTAGTACTATAAATAGTATTGTTAGCCCCCCTCTCCCATCTGCACCTTTCTGAAACCTTCCTCAAGTCCTCTAGACATTTTACCAACATCGATGCTGAAGGAAGTTATGACCTCTGTGGGCCCCAGCCTTCTCACCATCATAAATAGGTCCCTAGCCTCAGGTACGGTTCCAGCCCTTTTTAAGCAGGCGGTTGTTCAGCCGCTGCTCAAGAAGCCCAATCTGGACCCCTCTCTACCAAGCAACTACAGGCCCATCTCTAAGCTGTCCTTTGTCTCGAAGGTGCTGGAGAAAGTGGTGGCAAACCAACTCACCACCTATCTAACCAACCATAACATCTCAGACAAATTTCAATCCGGGTTCCGCAAGCAACATTCCACGGAAACTGCCCTCCTCAGGGTCTCCAATGACATTATGATGTCATCCGACGCCGGCGAATGCTCCGTCCTCGTCCTGCTAGACCTCAGCGCAGCGTTGGACACGGTGGACCACGGCATCCTGCTGGATAGGCTCAGGGAGTGGGTGGGCATCACAGGGAGGGCTCTTAGTTGGTTTGTCTCCTACCTCAGAGAGAGAAGTTTCTCTGTGGCTGTTGGTCCCTTTAAATGGGACCCCCATCCCTTGTCGTGTGGTGTGCCACAGGGATCCGTGCTGGCACCAACTCTGTTTGCCCTATACATGCTCCCCCTCGGTCTTCTTATCAGCACATTCAAGGGTGTCAAATATCATCTGTATGCTGACAACATCCAACTCCAGTTCTCTTTTAAACCCGGTGAATTCGAGGGACTCAGCATCCTACATGACTGTCTGTCGGCCATTGACCAATGGATGACGGATAACTTCCTGCAATTGAACGCCTCCAAGACTGAAGTGCTGATCGTTGCGAATGACAAGACTGCCGCTACAGTGGTAAACCACATGGGGTCCCTCAAGGGAAATGTTAGGCCCTCTGTTAGAAACCTGGGTGTCTTTTTTGATCAAACTATGCACTTGGATAAACATGTCAAATCCTAACGCGTTCCTGTTTTTTCCACCTCAGAAATATTGCCAAACTCCGGTCCATTGTATCACATACTGAATTAGAAATGTCTGTCCAAGCAATTATTTCATCACGACTTGACTACTGTAATTCACTGTTTACCTACCTCAACAAATCCTCTGTGGGACAACTTCAGCTAGTCCTATGCTGCAGCAAGACTACTCACCAGGTCAAAGAAGACATGCCAAATCACCCCCATCCTGGCCTCCCTGCACTGGCTCCCAGTTCACCTCCAGATCGAGTTCAAAGTCCTGATGTTCACCCACCGAGCTCTTCACGGACGGACCCCGGCCTACATCTCAGAACCTTTACACCCTCACTCTCTGAGTCGGTCTCTGAGGTCATCCGACCAGGGTCTCCTGGCGGTGCCCCGGACCAGACTAAAAACCCAGGGTGACAGAGCTTTTGAGGCGGTGGCGCCAAGACTCTGGAACGCTCTTCCCCAGGCCCTGAGAGAGCCATCCACTGAACTCATGTTCATATAACTTCTTAAGACATACATGTTCAGGCAGGCCTTCGGCCATCTATAACGCCTTGCTGCTCGCAATGTTGTTTTTTTCAGTTCTGTGTCGTTTTAATTTTGTCTTGTGTTGTATTGCCATTTTAATTTATTACTGTAAAGCACTCTGTGCATCCGTGCTGTGAAGAGCACTATATAAATAAAGCTTACTTACTGTACAATGGTTCAGATCAAAAAGTTGACAAAACTAGCACTTTTGAGAAAGTCTGATAATTGCTCTACCACCGTTTAGGTCATACAATGGATGTGGGTGGGCACCATGAAAATTCATTCAAAAAACATGTTAAACTCTCAATTTCAAAGACAAGAGGGCATTCTGACATAATTCGCCATAAAGTAATATTCTAGTTCATCTTGAAAGGCTTTTTAAAATATTTAGCATAGAACTATTTAGTCGCAGCACATACCTGTGTGAACCTCCGCAAACTAGGTAGCCTAGCAACATAAACAATAACAATAGCTACCGTAAATAGTTCTGCTTCCTGAATCCCCTCTGCGGATTGATCTACACATCTACAACGGTCATGTCAATACAAGTCAATGGGTTTCATAAAATTATCAATAAAACCCTACAGGATTCATACTTTGCGACGAATTTGATGTCAGAACACCAATGGACACCAATTACCCCCTCAGTGAGCTTCTTGTCTTTGAAATCGAGAGTTTAACGTTTAATGTTTCTGAATGATTTTTCACGGTGCCCACCCACATCCATTGTATGACCTAAACGGTGGTAGAGCAATTATCAACTTTCTCAAAAGTGCTCGTTTTGTCAACTTTTTGATCTGAACCATTGTATATGATCATAAGTAACCTTAAAACAGGGCTAAACATGATTTTTCCCTTTACTACTCCTTTAAGAGAACATGTAGGAGTGCTGAGCGCACATGGAGGAAGACCAAGCTGCAGGTCCACCATGATATTCTCAAAGACCAACCTTTACTCTTTTAACAAGGCCATAAGAAATGCTAGAGGAGATCACTTCGCAAAAGTGATCTCTAGAAATAAAAACAATTCCAGGGCGCTCTTCTTAACGATTGATAACCTCTTAAATCCCGCCCCCTATACACCTACCAACATGTCCTCTACTTCAAAGTGTGAGGAACAGTTGAGAACCAAGTTCTTCAAGACTATTTTCGACTCTGTATCCGGGGACATACTAGCTCTTGTAAATTGTTCCCTCAATACAGGCGTTTTTCCATCAGCACTTAAAACTGCCCTGGTGAAACCCATCTTGAAGAAAAACAACTTGGACTCCTCAGTCCAAGTTGCCCTATCTCCAGACTCCCCTTTTTAAGTAAAATTCTGGATTTTTTTTTAATTTAAAGCTCAATGAGAACTTTTGTTATATTTTTTCCCATCATTACAGCGAGTGAGTGGGGAGTTGTGGGAAGTGTGGTTCTTAAAACGCAGTGCTGATTTTATAATGTCCAGAGGGGCCGCCAAAGTGCCAAGATATCTCCTGTAGCTTTAAACAAATAAATGATTTCCTCACTGCAAATTGTATCTTGGACACTTTTCAGTCAGGTCTTCGCCAGCATCATAGAACAGAACAGCATTTCTCAAGGTTGTAAATTACCTCAGAATCAATGCTGACTTGAAAAAGCTCTCTGTCCTTGTCCTCCTAGACCTGAGTGCACCGTTTGACACGGTAGATCATAGTATCCTTATTAGAAGACTAGAAAACTGGGTCGGCCTCTCTGGACCAGTCCTTGACTGGTTCAGGACATATTTAACTGGCCAAGAGATTTTCGTCGCCCTTCGTGACCACAGATAAAAAACACAGAGATTACATGTGGGGCTCCACAAGGATCTATTCTTGGGCCCCTACTTTTCAGCTCTATATTTCTGTGACACCCCTTGACTACAGCTCAATTAACCGCTTCACAGAATGTATTGCTGACATAAATGTGTGGATGTCACAGAACCTCCTCCAGTTAAACCAGGACAAAACCGAAATGTTGATCATTGGCGAAAAGCAGGAAAGAGATAGACTATCGGTGCACTTAAAAACACTGTCACTGAATTAGAAATGCCAGGCAAGAAACTTAGGTGTTGTGTTGGACTCTGACCTTACCTTTGAGGCCCATATAAAGAATGTAACAAGGACCTCATTTTATCACCAAAGAAACATTGCCAAAGTGAAACCTTTCCTCTCCCAGACTAATACTGAAAGACTAATGCATGCTTTTATTACTAGCATTTTGGATTATTGTAATGCTCTCCTGTAATGCTCTCCGTCAAAAAAGGCGATTAGTGAAATCCAACTGATTCAAAGTTCTGCAGCATGTGTTCTTACAAAGACCAGAATAAGGGCTCACATCACACCAGTTTTAGAATCACTGCACTTGTTATCTGTCAGTTTTAGAATAGATTTTAAGATTATTTTATTAGTCTATAAGTCATTGCATAATCAAGCACCTAAATACATATCAGATATGCTTTTAAAATATACACCTATTAGGTCCTTCAGGTCCTGGCACTAAGCGTTTAATGGTTCGTAGAGCCAGGACTAAGAGGCATAGGGAGGCAGCCTTCAGTTCGTATGTCCCCAACCTTTGTAACACCCTTCCAGAGGACCTGAGAATGTCTCGGACCATGGAAACTTTTAAGCGAGATCTCAAAACATACCTTTTTAACAATGCTTTTACCACGTAGCTTTACTTCTCTTAATATCCTAGTGTTTCTAAATTTGCTTTCTCTGTTTTTAGAGCTTTCATAGTTTTTATTCTATTTTACACTTCTCTCCTGGCGGTGCCCCGGACCAGACTAAAAACGAAGGGTGATAGAGTCTTTGAGGCGCTGGCCCCAAGGCTCTGGAATACTCCTCACAATTTACACCAAACTGTTCACGCTTGATGAAGGTTGCATCCTGAACACATTTGTGCATCAGCATTGAGTCATACTTATAGCGCCACCTACTAATTTACCCCAAATTGCTCATGCTTGATGAAGGTCACGTCCTGAACACATCTGTAGGTCAGTATTGAGTCATACTTATAGCGCCACCTACAGGTCACTGATGCAATGCAATACAATAGGATCAAATGTATCATGACCGAATGTCTGTAGTTCAGGCTAGCTATTTCGTCCATGCTCATTAACTGGCAAACTACTGTAGCCTAATATTATCCATTAAAGCCAAAATGGCAAGCTGGTTGTATAACTTACCTCAAAGCATATCTAGCTAGCTAGCTTATGTTAGCTAGCTAGCTAATGCTACTAGCTGGCTAGCGTAAGAGCTAACGAAAGCTAACGTTAACAAACATAGCTTAATGTATGTATTTACACATTACTGCATGCATTTATTCATTCATTTATTTATTTTTGTGCATATTTATTCATTCATTTATTTATTGGTAATTTGTTGAGTCATTTATTTATTTATGTTTTTTATTTTATTTATTTTGACAGGTTTGGTCCTCCATACACACACACACAGCAAGCCCAAGAATGAAAGTGAAAGTTACGTAGGCCTGCTAGAAAACGTATTGCAGAAGCAAGCCGTGGAATGCATTTTTATATGCGAGTCAATTTGACTCGCTGGCGGTTATAGGTATAAATGTCTGTAATTCTTAGATGGATTTATTCATACCATCTTTGACAACTGGGAGTGAAAAACAACACCATTTTAGGAAAAGTCAAAGACTGGGGGACTGTAATATTGTATTACAGCATAGCTTTTTACAATTGAGAAACTGCTGTGAGTCAGATTGACTCTGTGGCGGTTCAAATAACCCTTGACTGTAATATTGTACTGTGAACACTGTAACTTTCATCTTTCGATAAGGTGCTGGGTCTGGATTATTGGATTATTCCCTGTAAATAAATTGTAACCTATAAATGTTCTGTTATTAATGTAAATCGCTGCATAATTTTTGATAGCCTAAATAATATTATTTATTAATATTACAATATTTGAACTCTTAAATTTAGGTTCGAACTTCTTTTAAAAAAAGTTTTTTTTTCGAACTTCACATTTTTTTGGACACCCCTATTTTGGACTGATGGAAATTTCTCCCGATTCATTGACAATGGGGGGGATTGAAATGGTCTCTCTACTTCTCTCTCTCTCTCTGGCTCTCTCTATTTCTCTCTCTCTCCATTTCTCTCTCTCTCTGGCTCTCTCTATTTCTCTCTCTGGCTCTCTCTATGTCTCTCTATTTCTCTCTCTCTATTTCTCTCTACTGGGATGGATTTACCCAGAACGGCTTGGGTGAGGATTTATCGTCTCCGGACCAGCGTCGGACACTTCCGCTCATGGATGCATAGATGGGGCTTGACATCCTGTGCGGCGTGCGAGTGTGGCGCTGAGGAACAAACCGCAGACCACGTCATCCAGGTCTGTCCAATATATCGGACACCCAATTGAATAAGTGGCCTCACGGTCGTGGAGGACGAAACGGTGATGTGGCTCCTGGAGGTGTGCCCGGATATATAGCCCAGCTGACCCCCTCACCCAGGCTCGGGGTGGTGAAAGGATAGCCCCTCGGCCCCGAGCCTGGGGGGAGAGGATGTACCAATTCACCCAAACAACGAAGAACAAGAGGTGTGGCACACTGACAAACCTGAACCAGGCCAGGTCCAGCCTGGCCTATGCGTGTGGCTGGCTTGTTTCTGTTCAGGACTGGTAGGACGGAAGTTAGTCATGCCACTGAAATGGCTGTGAATTGAAATGACAGGAAATAATGTCTGATGAATTAAGATAGGTCTTGTCACCTGGAGTTACACTGATGATTCCTGTAACGTTAGCTATTTTGCTGCAATCGGTTCAACTTCTGTTTCTGGACAAAGGTAAGGGATAAACCCAGGCTAGCGGACCACATAAACACAAGGCTAGCGGACCTACAGCCGGTCCCTGATGGACGAGCTGGCAGACCTCCGGCCGAATCCGCTGGGAGGGAGGGAGGGAGTGACAACCCGACAAATGCCATCTATGGTGCGCTGGCTTACAGCCATGCACAAAAAGCTTGAAAAAAGGCTGATAACGGATGGTTCGATTTGGGGTATATATATCAGTTTATACATCTCTGTTTTTGACTTCTGCAAACACGGTAAAAATTAAGAAATATCTGTTTGAAGTCTGATCTTCTAGAATGTGATAATTTCTGACTTTCTGACATTGTAACATCACTACACATCAACAGTAAAGTGCTTACAAGATGCTCTAACGTGCTCTCATTAGCTATACATGACATGCATAATTGACAATGCATGAACTGCATATAACTGCATATAACTTATATCCTCACGTGTGTGATAGACATAAAGCTGCTGTTACTCATGTGTATTACAGACCACATGTAATATATCAGGCCAGGAACAGCCCAGCACATGCATCGAAGCATTGTACGGCTTCAACAAACAAAAGTAATCTAGCATGAACAACGTTCATAAGAATATCATTAGCATGAATTAGCTTTGATGTATGGTGATCTGCTGGTTCTACATGGAAGAAGGACTTCTTCACTGCATTCACTTCTCAATTACGCATAAGATATGAAAGGCAAAGAGAACATGAACATGATACTTACAAACCAGGTGCAAGGAAAGTGTTTGGAGAGATGGCATTTCCTCCACATCAGGCGGCAATATGTTTCATTTAGGATTACAAGTGCCTGTAATTAGACCGCTCCTCCCTTTGACTGGAATGACGGGCTAAGATCTTTTAAAGATGCAAGATTAAGAGGCATAGCATTTTGGACATTTTAATGAAACAGCTGGGATGAAACAGGCCTTACATCTTCCTAGACGAAGAAGAGTACAGCCTCAGAACATGTAACGCTTTCCTTTGGAGGATGACTAAGGATCAAATAAGGTACCAGCCTGGTCTCTGAGCTGGACTGGTTCCAGGGTGCTGGTCTCTTAGCTGGACTGGTTCCAGGGTGCTGGTCTCTGAGCTGGACTGGTTCTAGGGTGCTGGTCTCTGAGCTGGACTGGTTCCAGGGTGCCTGGTCTCTGAGTTGAACTGGTTCCAGGGTACTGGTCTCTGAGTTGAACTGGTTCCAGGGTGCTGGTCTCTGAGCTGGACTGGTTCTAGGGTGCTGGTCTCTGAGCTGGACTGGTTCCAGGGTGCCTGGTCTCTGAGTTGAACTGGTTCCAGGGTGCCTGGTCTCTGAGTTGAACTGGTTCCAGGGTGCCTGGTCTCTGAGCTGGACTGGTTCCAGGGTGCTGGTCTCTGAGCTGGACTGGTTCTAGGGTGCTGGTCTCTGAGCTGGACTGGTTCCAGGGTGCCTGGTCTCTGAGTTGAACTGGTTCCAGGGTGCCTGTTTGTGGAGAAACAGGCACCCTGTTAAACATTAAGACGTCTTCTCTTAACTCTTTACACCCTCCGTACATTAAACGTGTCTCTACAACCTCCGTGTTCGCCAGTCTTTTAGGTCTGACCTGTGTCCCAGGGCTAACGCCTTAACAACACTGCCTGCTATGGTCTCTGGCCTCACCCTGTTTGCCTCAGTCACCCATGCAGCTCTCCTTAAAGAAGACTACCCTTTGAGAGTGTCAACACATTGGTTGATAAACATTCTGATAAACGTTAATCCTGGACCCTGAACTAAAAAGGCAGAGAAGTACTCACAACAGAAAAACCCTCTGAGGAAAGGTTCCTTATAGAACCCTAAAGGCCAGTTTATACTTCGTTGTACGACTCTTTTGAAAGTGTCGACAAACAGAAATGACGTCACTGTCAAAACTTTTTTGTCGGTCAGGGGTGTCTGGCACCTACCAAACTTTCTAATGTCGCTGACACCGTCACTTTCGTCGCACGGCTGTGATTGGATAGCTAGATAGAAGGCATGTTCGTTGCCATGGAACAATCAGCCATGCGTCTGCAAGTTACCATGGAGGTGATCAGACACTTTGCTGAAGTATAAATGCTAAATGTCGGTCAACATTTTTTTTCTGTCGACAGACTATTGTCATACGACACTTGTCGACTGAGTATAAATTAAGCTCAAGGTTACACGTAGAACCCTTCTCATCTCTGTAAGGTGCTGTTTGGAACCCTAAATGGTTCTTTCTGACATGAAAAGGGTTCTATTGAACCTTACGGACCTGAAAAGGGTTCTACGTGAAACCTTTCTGAGAGGGTTATTCTATTGTTCCAAAGGGTTCTGTTGTACTTACTTGGATTTAGGCTGCTATATAAATTGGGGGTAAAATACTGAAAACTTGTCAACTCAGTTCCTTGTCAAGTCAATCCAAACTGATGGATATTGACTGACTATAAATCAAAGCCTACTGATGGATACTGACTGACTATATGTCATAGCCTGCTGATGGATATATCATAGCCTACCGCTTTCATTCATTTATCACATTGTGGATCTCTCAAGACAATTATTGATCAGCGTTTGAGGGACGCTGACAAGTAAATCCATCCCAATCTCCCCCGAATACATCATGTTATACACAACTGTGCAGAGAAGGCTCTTCAGCTCCGTGTAGAGATGGAATCGATCTGAGTTCACAGGGAGCATTGTTGTTGCAAATACTGTTCAGGTTGTTATGGGGGAAGCAGGGGGGGGGGGTTCAGGTTTGTATGGGGGAAGCAGGTGTGTATGGGGGAAGCAGGGCGGGGGTCATGTTCAGGTTGTTATGGGGGAAGCAGGGCGGGGGTCATGTTCAGGTTGTTATGGGGGAAGCAGGGCGGGGGTCATGTTCAGGTTTGTATGGGGGAAGCAGGGGGGGAGGTCATGATCAGGTTTGTATGGGGGAAGCAGGGGGGGAGGTCATGATCAGGTTTGTATGGGGGAAGCAGGGGGGGGGGGGTTCAGGTTTGTATGGGGGAAGCAGGTGTGTATGGGGGAAGCAGGGGGGGGGTCATGATCAGGTTTGTATGGGGGAAGCAGGGGGGGGTCATGATCAGGTTTGTATGGGGGAAGCAGGGAGGGGGGGTTCAGGTGTGTATGGGGGAAGCAGGGGGGGGGGGGTTCAGGTGTGTATGGGGGAAGCAGGGGGGGGGGTTCAGGTGTGTATGGGGGAAGCAGGGGGGGGGGTTCAGGTGTGTATGGGGAAAGCAGGGGGGGTTCAGGTGTGTATGGGGGAAGCAGGGGGGGTTCAGGTGTGTATGGGGGAAGCAGGGGGGGGGTTCAGGTGTGTATGGAGGAAGCAGGGGAGGGGGGGGGTCAGGTGTGTATGGGGGAAGCAGGGGGGGGGGGGTTCAGGTGTGTATGGGGGAAGCAGGGGGGGTTCAGGTGTGTATGGGGGAAGCAGGGGGGGGGTTCAGGTGTGTATGGAGGAAGCAGGGGAGGGGGGGGGGTCAGGTTTGTATGGGGGAAGCAGGGGAGGGGGGGGTCAGGTTTGTATGGGGGAAGCAGGGGGGTCATGTTCACAGTGTATTTTTAGTAATGCCTCTGTGAGTACCAATACCAATTGTGTGCAAGGTACAGTGCAACCCTTAGTGTGTGTGTGTGTGTGTGTGTGCGTGTGTGTGTGTGTGTGTGTGTGTGTGTGTGTGTGTGTGTGTGTGTGTGTGTGTGTGCATGTGTGTGTGTACGTTGTCTACCTTTTGGTTTTAGCGTTGGATCAAGCAGAGTGAGCAATGATGAGAGAATACGAGTGAATGAGTCTATGTATGTGTGTGTGTGTGTGTGTGTGTGTGTGTGTGTGTGTGTGTGTGTGTGTGTGTGTGTGTGTGTGTGTGTGTGTGTGTGTGTGCGTGCGTGCGTGCATGGGTGCGTGGGTGCATGTGTGTGTGTGTTTGTGTGTTGGAGCCTGGCTTGGCAACCTGTGTGGGGCAGGTAAAATAGCTGAGAACCTTGGGCTGTGACAGTAGTGTAATACGTAGAACAGTGTCTAGCAATGATGGTTTGAAGCATTTATGGCAATAAGCGTCACCTGATCTCAGACACTTTTCACACATTAGCGACCAAGTCGTCTCTCCAAATGTTGTGTGTAATTAGTGACTGACTGACTGACTGGCTGACTGACTAATTGGCAGCCGTTGAAGGCTCTTCCTCCTTCCTGTCAGTTTCCCTTTTTTCTGAAGCACTTCCCCCTCCACGCTCATAACTGAGAGAGAGTGAGTGAGTGAGTGAGTGAGTGAGTGAGTGAGTGAGTGAGTGAGTGAGTGAGTGAGTGAGTGAGTGAGTGAGTGGTGTATAATCTATCTTGAGGGACTTCAGACAGATAACCTTTTTACCTGGCGTCATGGGGCAGGACCTGCAGCCCACTGCTTTATGAATCCTGCTAGCGCCAGGGTTAGTCTCTGTAGCTAGCACCAGGGTTAGTCTCTGTAGCTAGCACCAGGATTAGTCTCTGTACCTACCTCCAGGGTTAGTCTCTGTAGCTAGAGTCAGGGTTAGTCTCTAGCTACCGCCAGGGTTAGTCTCTGTAGCTAGAGTCAGGGTTAGTCTCTGTAGCTAGCATCAGGGTTAGTCTCTATAGCTAGCGTCAGGGTTAGTCTCTGTAGCTACCGCCAGGGTTAGTCTCTGTAGCTAGCGTCAGAGTTAGTCTCTGTAGCTAGCACCAGGGTTAGTCTCTGTAGCTAGAGTCAGGGTTAGTCTCTGTAGCTACCGCCAGGGTTAGTCTCTGTAGTCTAGCGTCAGAGTTAGTCTCTGTAGCTAGCACCAGGGTTAGTCTCTGTAGCTACCGCCAGGGTTAGTCTCTGTAGCTAGCACCAGGGTTAGTCTCTGTAGCTACCGCCAGGGTTAGTCTCTGTACCTACCTCCAGGGTTAGTCTCTGTAGCTAGAGTCAGCATTAGTCTCTGTAGCTAGCATCAGGGTTAGTCTCTGTAGCTAGCATCAGGGTTAGTCTCTGTAGCTAGCATCAGGGTTAGTCTCTGTAGCTAGCATCAGGGTTAGTCTCTGTAGCTAGCATCAGGGTTAGTCTCTGTAGCTAGAGTCAGGGTTAGTCTCTGTAGCTAGAGTCAGGGTTAGTCTCTGTAGCTACCGCCAGGGTTAGTCTCTGTAGTCTAGCGTCAGAGTTAGTCTCTGTAGCTAGCATCAGGGTTAGTCTCTGTAGCTAGCACCAGGGTTAGTCTCTGTAGCTAGCACCAGGGTTAGTCTCTGTAGCTACCGCCAGGGTTAGTCTCTGTAGCTAGCACCAGGGTTAGTCTCTGTAGCTACCGCCAGGGTTAGTCTCTGTACCTACCTCCAGGGTTAGTCTCTGTAGCTAGAGTCAGCATTAGTCTCTGTAGCTAGCATCAGGGTTAGTCTCTGTAGCTAGCATCAGGGTTAGTCTCTGTAGCTAGCATCAGGGTTAGTCTCTGTAGCTAGCATCAGGGTTAGTCTCTGTAGCTAGCATCAGGGTTAGTCTCTGTAGCTACCGCCAGGGTTAGTCTCTGTAGCTAGCGTCAGGATTAGTCTCTGTAGCTAGCGCCAGGGTTAGTCTCTGTAGCTAACATCAGGGTTAGTCTCTGTAGCTACAGCCAGAGTTAGTCTCTGTAGATACAGCCAGGGTTAGTCTCTGTAGCTACAGTAGCGTCAGGGTTAGTCTCTGTAGCTAGCGCAGGGTGAGTCTCTGTAGCTAGCGTCAGGGTTAGTCTCTGTAGCTAGCGCAGGGTGAGTCTCTGTAGCTAGCGCAGGGTTAGTCTCTAGCTAGCGCCAGGGTAAGTCTCTGTAGCTATAGCCAGGGTTAGTCTCTGTAGCTACAGTAGCGTCAGGGTTAGTCTCTGTAGCTAGCGCAGGGTTAGTCTCTGTAGCTACAGTAGCGTCAGGGTTAGTCTCTAGCTAGCGCCAGGGTAAGTCTCTGTAGCTATAGCCAGGGTTAGTCTCTGTAGCTACAGTAGCGTCAGGGTTAGTCTCTAGCTAGTGTAACATGGTTAATAATGCTTCCACTTGCCATGCTACCAGAGATGTATACAGTATGTGTATTGGAGTGTTACTGTCACTTTAAGGCACTTGCGGTTGTCTGTAAGGGAATGACGCGCCCTACGCTCTTCCCATTTCGTGTTTGCTGCTTTGGCGTGTGCGCACCATGGTGATTGTATGACAGACTGCGAGTGTGATCGCCATTTTGTATGTCTCGTCTGTCATCAGAATCCCGGATCTGAGTGGGAATAAATGCCAGTGAACAGCAATTTGGACTTGTTCAATCATTCAAACACAACGCAAGATCACATCGGTTACACTGGTGCCGTGACGGTCTTCTTGTTCATGCTGGACGTTGGTGAAGAGGACTACCGACGCCACACAAGCAGACAAGAATCGCCGGGGCTGTTTATCCATGTGGTATCGTTACTAGCAGCCTAGCTTGTTGAGAAACGCTTCAGTCTGTGCGAATATGTATGTCTAGGCTACATAGAGGATATTAATAGTCAATTATTGGATATACTGCAAGCAAAATCGTTTTTTTTTGTACAGTGATTTTGATTACTTCTGTCGATTCTTTACTTTTGGAGAACGTTTTCGTTCTTATAATGTCCGTGTCGGCCACACGGTGGTAGTAGAGTACTGCAGTTCATGCTGCATAGAGACATTTTCTGACTGAGAGATTTGGGGAAGATTTTGTCTTGACTAATATTGGTACAAGAGTTTTTTTTTTTTTTACTGTGATTATTTGAACAGTTTTACTGGGGAATTGCATTCAAGCTCAGGTTAATGTAAAATTTTATTTCATTTGTTTAATTAATTTTGATGGGGCATTTTCTACAGTATAGCCTATTGTCCAATGCTTGTTATTTCAGTTGTTTTCTTCTGATTACCTCACTTGTATTTTGTGGGCTGATTCATAATGGATAGTTTTACTGGGCTAAGAGGTTTTGGCAGGGGTAGGGGTGTTCTTACGTTTGGTTCTCCTGGGTCAGTGGATGGGGCTGCCATAATCCAACCCATTACCTCTACCCCACTGCCAAGTTCCACTACACAACAGGCACACACCACTGGTGAGTTTGAAGACCAAGCTGATGCTTCTGAGCCAGTTTTACCTCCAGGCAACAGGGAGGTTTCTGTTGAGTTACTGACGGGTATTGTTGAGCAGATGGGTCGTTCTATTGGTGAGAGCATTGTGTCATGCCTTGGAGCGGCTAAGGGTGATGGGGTGGGTCCTCAGAATAACAGCGGGATGGGGGAACTGAAAATGAGTGACATTTCAGGCATGAGTCTGGTGCTGAAATCTGATGTAAAGGAACCAGGGTGTTTTAGAGGGGATGGTTCTGAGAAGTGTACAGTGCAGGAGTGGGAGGGGTGGATGTTGGCCTACATGCGCAAGAAGGGTTTCGGTGCTAAAGAGCAGTCTGATGAAGTGATGGGTAAGCTTGTGGGACGAGCACGAGATGTTGTCCGTGTTGGGTTACGTAGTGACTCTAAAATTGATTTGAGCCAAGGCCCGAGTCCCATCTTTGACATTTTGAAGCAACATTTCAGTGATACGGTGTACTCTGACATGCCTTTAGCAGACTTTTATGCGACTTTGCCGCTGACTAGTGAAACCCCGTTTGACTATTGGATCAGACTGAATAGGGCCATTGATGTGGTAGAGGACTGTATGAGGAGACAGGGTAAAACGCTAGAGGATCCTGCTCGTGAGGTGTCTGTTATGTTCATCAGACACTGCCCTGATCCTGAATTGCGTTTGATTTTCAAGTGCAAACTCCTGCATCAGTGGCCTGCTGGGGATGTACATGAGAGGCTGGAGGAACATCGTAGGGAGAGCAAAGCTGGAAATCTCTCACGCCTACCTGTGGTCTCTACTCTGAGTCAGGTAGTGTCCTCTCCAGCAGTTAAGCCAGAGTCAGCCATTGAACACACACCTGCTTCATTGTCGACAACTCCGCACAGCTCATCTGAATCTTTGGCTCAGGTTATTGCTTTGCTGGAGAGTGTGCTGGAACAGGGCCCACAACAGATCGTGAACACCCCTGGTCCTCGTCCGCAGCAACGGTTCGGGAGAAGAGTAAACCCATCCCTGCCTTGCTCAGTGTGTGGGGACGCCAACCACCGTACAGTAGAACACTGTCGAGCTGATCATCTGTGCTTCCTCTGCTATGCTCCTGGTCATACACGCATAGCATGTCCGCGCGTTGCATCCCAGGAACAGGTTCCCCAGCCAGCAGGGCTCACCCAGCAGGGTTCAGCCAACCAGCAGGGAAACTAGATGGCCCACGCGGAGAGGGGACAAGCGATGGGCCTAACGATGTCCCCCTGACTAACTGTGACGAGGTGCGTGTGATTCTGCAGGGCTTGGTGTGAAAGTAGTCTATCAGAACATACAGAGAGTGGCTTCTAACGACAATCTATTCTATACATGTGTTGCTATAAATGAAGTGATGGAGGTGAGGGCAATGGTTGATAGCGGATCTATGGCCTGCACACTGAGCTCAGCGGTGGTGCCACGCCTACAGGAAGCTGGTGTGTTATCGAGCGGCTCACTCAACCAGGTTGATGTGGTGCTGGTTGGATGTGGGGGTTTGAGGACCAGGCCTGTGGGAGTGTGTGAATTGATGCTGACAGTGTATGGCCATAAAGCCTCTGTCCCTGTCTTAGTTGTGGATGGCCAAAGTGATGAATTGATTATTGGCAGCAACTTTATCAAACATCTCATACGTGTGATGAGGACCAGCAACTTTTTTGAGACACAGTCTACAGGGTGTACTGATGATGAGGGGCGCTTTTTCTCTCTTCTGGCCAATGTGGAGAGGTGGCAGGGGGGTGATGTGCCGGACTTAGTGGGGACGTTGAGGTTGAAGCGGGCAGTGACTTTAGAGCCGATGCAGGAGCACTTAGTTTGGGCACGGCTGAAGAACACTCAGAGTGTTTCAGCTGGTAGTGCTGTTGTCATCGAACCCACAAGTGCTCGCTCAAGGCCTAGGAACATTCTCATAGGGAGAACCGTGGCAATCTTGAGAAATGATGGATGGCTCCCAGTGAAGATTGTGAACCCGTTACCGCGACCAGTGACATTGAGACGAAATACCAAAGTGGCTGACGCATTCCCATGTATGGCATTGGAGGACTTTGACACGGACGAGCTGGTGGACTCAGCAGTCCCTTCCCCCACTCTACAGCAACAGGTGCAGAAGATGGATGGCAACTCAGAGGGTGACAATACTAGTGCCGACAGCTTGACCATTGCCAGTGGGCCTGAGTGCGGTGGAGCAGGTAGTGAAGTGCTGCAAATGCTGGGGCTTGGGGACATAGATGTCGACTCACCACAATTGTCACCTGAGGGTAGAGCCCAGTTGCTGCAACTTATAGCACGCTACGAGTCAATCTTCTCAAGGCACAAGCTGGATTGTGGGAAAGCTGTGGGATTTGTGCATAGGATCAGACTGAGTGACAACAGACCTTTCAGGTTGCCTTATCGACGGTTGTCTCCTACTCAGTATGACAAACTCAGACAGGCTTTGGATGAGATGGAGGAGTGTGAGATAATCAAGAAGAGCAATAGTGAGTTTGCCTCCCCACTTGTACTCATCTGGAAAAAGTCTGGGGACTTGCGCCTGTGCACTGATTTTAGGTGGCTCAACGCACGCATGATAAAGGATGCTCACCCTCTGCCACACCAGGCGGATGCTCTTGCGGCCTTGGGGGGGAATGCCTTTTTCTCAACGATGGACTTGACATCTGGCTATTACAACGTGGAGGTACATGACGAAGACCGAAAGTTCACGGCTTTCACCTCACCTTTTGGACTCTATGAGTACAACCGGTTTCCTCAGGGTCTGTGTAATAGCCCGGCCACGTTTATGAGAATGATGCTGAGCATCTTTGGGGACCAGAATTTCCTAAGCCTCCTCTGCTACCTCGACGATGTGTTAGTCTTCGCGCCCAATGAAGAGGTGGGGTTGCAGCGTTTGGAGATGGTTTTTGGTCCTTTGAAGCAGCACAATCTTAAACTGGCTCCAAAGAAATGCCACTTCATGGAGAAATCTGTGAGATTCCTGGGCCATGTCATCAGTGAAGCTGGTATTGCTACAGATGCTGAGAAGGTCCGAGCTATCACGGAAATGACAGAAGGGGATCTCATGGAGGATAACTCAAATGTACCCTCTCAGTCCAAGATCAGGTCCTTTCTTGGCATGGTGGTCTATTATCAACAGTTTATAGAGGGCTGCTCAGCCATTGCCAAGCCTCTGTTTGGGTTGACCACCGGACCCAAGACTCCGCGCCATGGGAAAGGGAGAGCGAAACGGCATGGCATGAGAAAGCTCTCGGCATCAGATTGGACGGATGAATGCAGTGAGGCCTTCAATCATCTAAAGAAAGCTCTCCTTGATCAGGTCCTCCTGGCTCACCCAGACTTTAACAAGCCATTTCTGTTGTCTGTGGATGCATCGAGCAATGGTTTGGGTGCCGTGCTCTCTCAGGTGCCTGAAGGTGGGGACAAGGCCAGACCTGTGGCTTTTGCAAGTAAATCACTGACCTATGCACAGTCAAAATATCCTGCTCATAGGCTGGAATTTTTTGCTTTACGTTGGGCGGTTTGTGATAAGTTTAGCCATTAGCTGAAAGGATGCCCATTCACGGTCTGGACAGATAACAACCCACTGACTTATATCCTGTCCAAACCCAAACTGGATGCATGTGAGCAAAGGTGGGTTGCCAAGTTGGCTCCCTTTGAGTTTGACATCAAGTATATCCCGGGGCCCAGGAACGTGGTGGCAGATGCGTTGAGCAGGCAGCCCTTTGCTAAGCCCAGTGCCCTCCACAGGCTCACGAGAGTCCCTTACAGGGAACTGTTGGATGAGGCAGCTGGAGTGCAAGCCGAAAGGGTGCAGGATGTTTTTTGATGGTCCAACCATCCATGTGAGGCGGATCTGGAGAGCCACTCTTTGACTGCAGAGACTGGGGAGGTTGACTTAGCTGTCAATTGTCAAGTCACCGTCTCCTCCCTGCATGGATCCTTGTCAAGTGATCAGGTGTCTGCTGTTTGACTTCCCACACTCATGGGGAGTCTGGGCTCCAGAGCCGTGCACTCTTGCTGCCACAGTTTCCTCAGTCATTAGTACCAGCTGAGGTGGCTGAAGTTGGTGCATTGTCGCAGGAGGACCTCAAGTCAAAACAACAGCAGGATGATGTGTTAGCGAGGGTAATATTCTACGTGGAGAGGGGTCCCTGCGAATGGGAGTGCTATATCGTGTGTCAAAGGATCCAGTATCCAAAAGGAAGTCCTACCAATATGTGGTGCCTGCCTCACTGAAGCCAGCGGTCTTGAAGGGTGTCCATGATGAGGCCGGATATCAAGGTCAGCAACGGACGCTGTGGTTAACAAGACGGAGGTTCTTCTGGCAAGGACTGGAGGCTGATGTTAAGCACTATGTCAAGTGTTGTCGAAGATGTGTGTTCAGCAAAGCCCCAGAACCCGAGGCGAGAGCTCCATTGGAAAGCATCATCACCACTGAACCCCTCGAGTTAGTCTGTGTGGATTTCTGGTGTGCTGAGGATGCTTCTAACAAGTCACTTGATATACTTGTCATCACGGATCATTTTACCAAGTTGGCCCATGCCTTCTTGTGCCCCAATCAGTCAGCAAAAGCCGTTGCTCATCAACTGTGGAACAACATCTTCTGTGTCTATGGCTTCCCTCGTCGCATTCATTCTGACCAAGGAGCCAACTTTGAGAGCAATCTCATTGCAGAACTCCTGAGTGTGGCTGGGGTACAGAAGTCTCACACAACTCCCTACCACCCAATGGGCAACGGTGGCGTCGAGAGATTCAATAGGACATTGGGCAACATGATCCGGGCCTTGCCAGCTAGAACAAAACAAAAGTGGCCTCAAATGCTCAAGTCTCTGACATTTGCCTATAACAGTACCATCCATGAGACCACTGGGCACGCTCCATTCCAGCTGATTTTCGGGAGAACACCGCGCTTGCCGGTTGATATGCTGTTCGGAGAGGTGCTGCATGACCCAGAGGTTGTGGACTACGACGTGTTCGTCCAGTCCCTCAGGAGGGACCTGCAGGAAGCTATAAAGGCTGCACAGGCTACAGCAGACAGACAGCTGAGAAGGCATGCGGACCTATACAATAGGAAGGTGAGAGGGGCCCCTGTGGAGGTCGGCGATCGTGTGCTGCTGGCGAATAAGGGGGAACGTGGCAGAAGAAAGCTTGCAGACAGATGGGAGAATACCCTGTATGTTGTTACGGAGAAGAACAGTGACATTCATACATACAGGATCCGCAACACTTCCACTGGCCACGTGAAGACTGTGCACCGCAACCTCATCATGCCAGTTAACTTCCTGCCACTGCTCGATACACCTGAGCAGACATTTGATGAAGTGGCCAGTGTTGATGAAAGTGATACAACTACTGATGGGATGGATGCTGGGGAGAGAACAAGTGTGTGGGTGTCGGAGCTGATTAGTGATGTGTCAGTTGATGGGAGATCGGATCACATGGAGGAAGAGTGCAGGTCAAGTGAGGGACGTGGGTTGGCACCTGGTTCTGGCCTGTTGACTAACGTTCCCGCGGAGGAATCTGTGGGTAATGGGCCCCAGGTGGTGGACTCCGACATCGGGCACGAGGGCTCGTGCTCTGCCTCACGCATGGACGCTGACTTTACACACTGTGATTCAGATCCTGTCCATCACCCACCTCTTACTTGTGACTTAGTACGACCTCATGGTGTTGGTGACTTTGTTGTGACCGTCTCCCCGTCTTCTGTGCCTGACTGCCAGGTAATGGTGACTGGTAGACGTACTATGTCACGGGTGGGACGTTACTTAAAACCTGTTAAGAGACTCATTGAAACAATGCAGACGCAGAGAGTTTTGGGTAATGAGTTTAGGAGAGTGGCCGTATGGGTGTGAGTTTCTTGAAGGTCACATTTTAGAGTGTGGGTTATACCGGGTTTTTAGAGTGAATACCGGTTATCTTGATAGTTTTATTTTTTTTCTCAAGTTTTGGTCTTTTTTATTTTCATTGGGGGCGATCTTTAGTGTTACCAAGTGTACTTGACATGTAATAGGCATGTTTATCTGGGGATTTAATTGTACATCCCTCATTCTGGTGTGGAATGGTTCTAAGGACGGGAATGTTTGGTGACATTTAATTGCAAGGCTTTGCATGCCTCATTTTTTTTGGTTTTTGTTTTGTTAGGGCAAGTGGAATTCAGAAGGGGAGGGTGTAACATGGTTAATAATGCTTCCACTTGCCATGCTACCAGAGATGTATACAGTATGTGTATTGGAGTGTTACTGTCACTTTAAGGCACTTGCGCGGTTGTCTGTAAGGGAATGACGCGCCCTACGCTCTTCCCATTTCGTGTTTGCTGCTTTGGCGTGTGCGCACCATGGTGATTGTATGACAGACTGCGAGTGTGATCGCCATTTTGTATGTCTCGTCTGTCATCAGAATCCCGGACCTGAGTGGGAATAAATGCCAGTGAACAGCAATTTGGACTTGTTCAATCATTCAAACACAACGCAAGATCACATCGGTTACACTAGCGCCAGGGTAAGTCTCTGTAGCTATAGCCAGGGTTAGTCTCTGTAGCTACAGTAGCGTCAGGTTAGTCTCTGTAGCTAGCGCCAGGGTTAGTCTCTGTAGCTAGCGCCAGGGTTAGTCTCTGTAGCTACAGTAGCGTCAGGGTTAGCCTCTAGCTAGCGCCAGGGTAAGTCTCTGTAGCTATAGCCAGGGTTAGTCTCTGTAGCTACAGTAGCGTCAGGTTAGTCTCTGTAACTACAGCCAGGGTTAGTCTCTGTAGCTAGCGTCAGGGTTAGTCTCTGTAGCTACAGCCAGGGTTAGTCTCTGTAGCTACAGCCAGGGTTAGTCTCTGTAGCTACAGCCAGGGTTAGTCTGTAGCTACAGCCAGGGTTAGCGAATCAGACAGCAAGGGGTCTCTTTGAATCAGGCGTTCTGACCCTCTTAAACCCCCACCACCTGACTGGGTGCTTTATTGAAGATGTATCAAATAAAAACCCTCCAAGAAATCTCTGCAACAGGATTCAATTAAGGCCTCGTCCATGGAAAGTGTAGTGTCTAGCCTACATAATAAGGGACTACTTTATGTTATATAGTAACATGCTGTTGCATGCGCAAGGAGGCGCGGATTGATCTCTCTCTCTGCCTGTTCACCCTGAGTCTCGACCATTAAACATCGTTAAACTGAGTGCTCTTCTCAAGTGTTTGATTAATGTATAGTTGTGTAGTTAGGCCACATACACAACAATTGGCGACGAGAATTACGGACCTACGTCGGGAGTTTGTGGTCGCTGTGTTTTTTTTTGTCCTGGGAGACTTGGAACAGCAGATGAAAAGGAGCGACGCACACCTCTACACGGCAGTGCGCTCGTTATGCTAACACAAAAGGGGCGTGAGTCAAGTCAAAACTAAGTGAAACGGGACTAAATTAACATAACAAAGATGGCGATGATCGGGACCATTACAGCATTTGATGGTGGTATTGAAGACTGGGCAACATACATTGAAAGAGTGGAGTTGTATTGTGCTGCTAATGCAGTTGAGGATGCGAGGAAAGCCAGTGTCTTGCTGAGTATTATGGGAGCGAAAACATACGGACTGCTACGGAGTCTATTAACCCCTGAAAAGCCAGCTAGCAAGACTTTCAAGCAAATAGTAGACGCTCTTCAACATCATCTACACCCCAGACCACTAGTGATTGCTGAAAGATTTAAATTTCACAAACGGAATCAGAGAAAAGATGAAAGCATCTCTGAATATTGTGCTGAATTGCGCAAATTGTCAGAGCATTGCAACTTTGGAGCTGGTCTGTCAGACGCCTTGAGGGACAGGCTAGTGTGTGGCATGCACTGTGAGACCACACAGAGGAAGCTCCTTTGTGAAAAAGACCTGACATTAGAAAAGGCTCTGAACATTGCAATATCAACAGAAACAGCAGCACGGGGTGCTTCAGAGATCCAACAAAAATCTCTGGAATATGCTACAAATAAAATGTCACTGAACAGAGATGAAGGAAAGAAATGTTACCGTTGTGGTAACATGTCACATCACCCTGATGACTGTTGGTTTAAAGACAAAGAATGCAGAAACTGTGGCAAACAGGGCCACATTGGAAGAGTATGCAGAGCCGGTAAGCAACAGAAATCTGAAAAAGAAACAGACAAACAGAAAAAGGACAAAATACAGAGAAACAAGAAACAACAGAAAGGAAAATACAGCAGTGTACACAAAATGAAAGAAAGCAGTTCTGATGATGAGGACTCGGACAAAAGTGAATTGTCTTGTCTGCAACTGCACAGTGTAAAAGAAACAGATGATCGCAGAGTAATATGGATCACTCCACAAGTGGCAGGCATAAGACTAAAAATGGAGCTGGACACAGGCTCAGCCTTAACAGTGATCTCTGCACATGACTACAAACAACTGTTTTCACACATACCTCTGAAAAGAACGAAGCTACTGCTGAGCACCTACACAGGACAGAGAGTGCGTCCCAAAGGTAAAATTAAGGTGGCGGTGACTTACAAAGACAAAACAAAGCAATTGAACCTCTATGTGCTGAAAAATGGAGGACCACCGTTGCTGGGGCGTGAGTGGCTCCGAAAAATCCAGTTTGATTGGCACACCATCAAGAAGCTGTTTGTGTCATCAAAGGAGGACGGCGAGGCCAGACCTGAGAGACTGTCAAAAATACTCGCTCGTTCTGAGGAAGTGTTCATGAAAGGAATAGGAACACTTAAGGGCATAACGGCAAATATTGAACTTGAAAAAGACGCACGTCCAAAATTTCACAAAGCCAGGCCAGTGCCTTATGCAATTCGTCCTATAGTGGAAGCAGAACTGAAAAATCTGGAGCAGATGGGGGTCCTGTCAAAGGTGGATTGGAGTGAATGGGCCACACCCATCGTCCCAGTGATGAAGAAAACCTCCAGCACAAAAGCAGGAAAACCCAACAAGGTGCGCATATGTGGAGACTTTAAGGTGACTGTTAACCCAGTTCTCCACACAGTACAGTACCCTCTACCTCGCATTGAGGACATCTTTGCTTCCCTGTCAGGAGGGGAACGCTTCACAAAGATCGATCTGGCTCAGGCTTATCTTCAAATGGAAATGGATGAAGCATCCAAGAAATACCTGACGATAAATACACACCAAGGACTTTACCAGTACAACAGGTTGGTGTTTGGAATAGCGTCAGCTCCTGCAATCTGGCAAAGAGCAATGGACCAGGTCCTGCAGGGGATTCCAGGGACTCAGTGTTACCTCGATGACATCATTGTCACCGGCAAAGATGACAACGAACATCTTTCAAACCTTGAACAAGTGCTCACCAGGTTGCGAGAATATGGGCTCAGAGCTAACCAACAGAAATGTGAGTTCTTTAAAAATGAAATCTCATACTGTGGACATGTGATCAACAAAGATGGTTTACACATGTCTCAAGACAAGATAGACGCAGTGCTTAAGGCACCACCACCTGAAAATGTGCCTCAGTTGAAAGCATATCTTGGATTGGTGAACTATTACCACAAGTTCTTGCCTAACCTGTCCGCAGTCCTTCACCCACTACATGAGCTGCAAAGGACAGGGACAGAATGGGAGTGGACGGAGAGCTGCAAGACAGCATTTCAAGAGAGTAAAAGGCTCATAACTTCAGAAGAAGTGCTCACACACTTTGACCCATCTTTACCAATCCGATTGGCATGTGATGCCTCACCCCATGGAATTGGAGCGGTGTTATCACACACATTTCCAGATGGCTCAGAAAGACCAATAGCTTTCGCCTCACGAACACTGGCTCCAGCTGAACGCAACTATGCACAGATTGACAGAGAGGCCCTAAGCCTCGTGTGGGGGGTCAAGAAATTCAATCACTATCTATATGGTCAAAAATTTACATTGTTGACTGACCACCAGCCGCTTGTGTCAATCTTCAACCCAAGAAAAGGTGTTCCAGTGATGTCAGCACAAAGGCTGCAGCGGTGGTCTCTCTTCTTAGGAGGTCACATGCATGTCATTGAACACAAGGGGACCAAGCAGCACGGCAACGCAGATGGTTTGTCACGCTTACCACTGCCGACTGCAGAGATAACAACAAAGATGGATTCAGCAGAGGTGTTTCACGCAGCAATAGTTGAACAACTACCAGTGACAAACAGCCTCATTGAAAGAGAAACACGCAATGACCCCATGTTGTCAAAAGTGTATGATCTCACAGTAAAGGGATGGCCTGCATATGGCGACAGGCTGTTTCCAGTTTTCTCAGCGAGGAGGGAGCAGCTGTCAGTGTGTCGAGGAACACTAATGTGTGGTTCATGAGTAGTGATCCCTCCCAAGCTACGCACCAGAGTGCTGGAAGAACTGCACAAAGGGCACCTGGGTACTGTGAAGATGAAAAGTCTGGCACGTGCATATGTGTGGTGGCCTGGAATCGATAAACAGATTGAGGACTTGACCAAGACCTGCTCTGGATGTCAAAGGATCCAGAATGCACCACCACAAGCCCCGCTTAATCCATGGGAGTGGCCCTCATCTCCATGGCAACGAGTGCACATTGACTTTGCGGGACCATTCATGGACTCTATGTTTCTAATCGCCGTCGATGCTCACTCCAAATGGCCGGAGGTCATCAAGATGAAAACGACTACATCTGAAAAGACCATTACAGTCCTGAAGACCATGTTTGCCAGGAATGGCATACCAGAACAAATCTGCACAGATAATGGACGACAATTTGTCTCGGAAGAGTTCAAACATTTTGTGAAGAGCAATGGAATTAAGCACTTTACATCTGCCCCCTACCATCCATCCACAAATGGCTTGGCAGAAAGATTTGTGCAGACATTCAAGAAGGCCATTAAAGCAATGGACGATGAAAAACGACCAATACAACACAAGATAGACAACTTCCTCCTTGCCTATCGTAATGCAGTACATGCAACCACTAATCAAACTCCAGCAATGATGTTTCTAAACAGGAACCTGAGGTCCCACATGGATCTTCTCAAACCAGATGTACGACGTGATGTGGAGAACAGACAGTTCAAACACGTGAATGGCAGGTCAACACGGAGCTTCAGTGTCGGACAGTCAGTTCTTGCACGGGATTACTAGACTGATAAGTGGCAGCCAGGTACAATCTCCACCATAGACGGGCCGCTGATGTATAGGGTGGAGGTGGGAGAAAATGTGTGGAGACGTCATGTGGACCAAATCCTGGATGCTCAGGTGAAGAGCATGACCGCACTGACGGCACCCTGCCCGGACTCGCCTGACGCAGAACCAAACACTCCTGGTGTGGCCACACCAGTCTCATCTACAGATGTGTCGGTCATCAATGTTGACGATCCACTTGATGTACATGTAGAGACTCATTCCCCAAAGCAAATGTTTCAGGAGAGACGTTATCCGGTGAGGGAGAGAAAAACTCCCCAGAGACTTGACATCTAAAAGGGCCTTGTTAATGTGATAATTTGTTGACTCACTAAGTGGAAAACTGTGGGGTGTTCTTATATGTATAAAAAAAAAAGGGAGGGGTTGATGCAAAGTTGATGCATGGTTTAAATAAGGGGGGAGGAGTGAAGTGTCTAGCCTACATAATAAGGGACTACTTTATGTTATATAGTAACATGCTGTTGCATGCGCAAGGAGGCGCGGATTGATCTCTCTCTCTGCCTGTTCACCCTGAGTCTCGACCATTAAACATCGTTAAACTGAGTGCTCTTCTCAAGTGTTTGATTAATGTATAGTTGTGTAGTTAGGCCACATACACAACAGAAAGCAAAGTTAGCTCAGCGAACTTGTGTGCTCGCTGCTGGAGGTCTGCTGCTGGAGGTGCCCAGATCTAGGCTCAAGACCAGAGGGGACAGGGCCTTCACTATAGCAGCCCCCAGACTCTGGAATAGCCCCCCCCCCACATTAGGGCAGCCCAGACTCAGGAATAGCCTCCCCCCCCACATTAGAGCAGCCCAGACTCTCGTAACGTTCAAGTCCCTCCTCAAAACCCATCTCTTCTCCCTCACCTTTGATTAGAGTTTCTGCCTGCCCCCCTGGTAACCCAATTGTTGCCATTTTAGTTCTTTTTACTTTATTTTGTAATTTGCTGCACTTTTTTATTTTATTTTGTTGTCTGTGTCTTTGCACTTATCTGTATTTGCACTTTTCTTATGCTTTTGTATTTATATCTTTATCTCTTGATTTTATCTGTACAGCACTTTGGTTCAGCCACAGCTGTTTGTAAATGTGCTATAGAAATAATTGATTTGACTTGACTTGACGTGTAAAAGGTGGAACATTTTGGTAGCTAAGGAATGAACTACTGGATGATAAAATACAACCCTGAGTCCGATAGATACCCCTGTGTCTGCTGTGGATGTCGTAGAAATTAGTTAACACACACACGTACACACAGATACACCAGTCCACTTCCGGCTTTAGGCCTGGACCTAGTCCCCCCTTCCCCTCACCCTAACCCAGGTCCGTATCCTTTTCCTACCCCCACCCTACCCCTACCCCTGCCTCTATCTGGGCCCAGGCACATTCACACTCACGCACACACAGACATACACCAGTGTTTGCCATGTCTCTCCTATGATGTTTTTAGCCTCTCTTACTCTGAAAATGTAATTTAATGTAATGTATTGCTTTATAAATGTTCTTAGCCGGTAGACAAACATACTCCAGGAGCTTGCTCGATCGCCTTGTTGAGAGGGGTCAGGGAATAATTTTTACAGCTCACTTATCTGGCCCCCGGGTGATACTGTTTTTTTGCTTCCCTCTGGAATATGTAGAGAGTGGGTCGTATGCTCACCTCCCTTGTTCTCTGTAAAGCGCATTGTGTTGTCTCTGGGTATGAAATGCGCTATACAAATAAAGCTTTGATTGATTGATTGATTTATTGAACCCCTCATTTGATTGAACATGAGTTTGAAGTGGATAGCTGTGGGTAGCTTTGCATCATGGGAGAGAAAGGAGACATGCTGGCACTTCCGATCTGTGGAGAGACTCCTCACATCCGATCTGTGGAGAGACTCCTCCTGCTGTTAAGGTCAGAGCAGCCTGCTGGGAGACCAGTGGTCATTACTGGGGTCTGTGCGAACATCACGTCTCACTCAAGACCGTGTACCAATATCCTCCTGGTCGTGTTCCCACTCATATCTGAGCCGAGTGTGTAACTCACTCAGGATGGATGGCTTGTAGGAGCATGGCGCTTATCTTCATGTTGAGTTGTAATAGACCCCTCTAACAACCCCCATCCTCAGGAAATGGACTTTGTTGTAAGTCAAGGTTATCTGACAGCTTCTGTGGCCACAACTGTCCTCTGAGTCTTGCGTAGTACATCATATGTAAAGTGGGCAAACATGGCCTGGAATAATAAATTATCCAGTACAAACAAATAGGACGGGGGCTGATGACAGGGGGGGGCTGGGAGACGTGTCACAGAAAGCGCAGGGTGTTCGCTGGTGTGTCAGCAGTTTGATGGTAATTAAATACCAAAACCACAACTAAACTGAGGCGTCCCAGTTCTTACCCAACTTTTGGCAGTCAGTGAAAAATCAGCATGCAGTTTGAGGTGAAGGACATAATTAATGACGTGGAAGTGTGAACAAAAATAAGAATTGGTTTCATCTATCTGCATGAGAACAGGCTATTGTTTGGAATGGGGGTAGACTCTCTCTATCTGTGATTTATTTGTCTCATGAACCGTGGACCAAAATAGAATAAAGTAGAATAAAACAACACCATGGCTGTTCTCATTAACTTCCTCACTCCAGTCTATGTGAATCTGGTAAAGTAACACATTTATACAAGTCACTTGTAATTCTCGTGGACTAGCTGACACAATGATCACAGGAGAGGAGGTTATTTGAACATGCAAAACATTTAGAATAAAGTTGGTCTTTGACATCCTTTTTGCAAAAATTCAAACACTTTAAATACCTTGGTTGGCTACTCATAGGAATGCAGGCCACTACTGTAGGTTCTCCTGATGGTCTATTTATAATAGGTTCTCCTGATGGTCTATTTATAATAGGTTCTCCTGATGGTCTATTTATAATAAGTTCTCCTGATGGTCTATTTATAATAGGTTCTCCTGATGGTCTATTTATAATAGGTTCTCCTGATGGTCTATTTATAATAGGTGCTCCTGATGGTCTATTTATAATAGGTTCTCCTGATGGTCTATTTATAATAGGTTATCCTGATGGTCTATTTATAATAGGTGCTCCTGATGGTCTATTTATAATAGTTCTTTGCTGATGGAGGCTATAACGGGAGGCGCGGTAGGGTGGAAAATCTCCTGTAAATTTCCGGAAACTTTCTGGAAATTTTCCATGGGAAGTTAAGCTCAGGAATTTTTGAAATGTTTACCTTTTTTGTAGCCTATAACAGCTTTTTTTCAACAATTTTTTATTTTATTTTATATACTTATTTTAGGATTTTATCCATTTTTCATCAAATTTGGTAGCCAATTCACCCTGACGTAGTGTCCAGTTACCCCCTACTAACTGTTGAGGATTCGTCACACAACCCGGCCGGTCAGCAATGCGAAAGGGAGAGACAACTCCCTGACTATCTCAGCTCGCAACCGTAATTTCAACACCAGACAGGATTGCTGTTGTGTGAACAACTTTGAATATTCCTGGAATTTTGCAACCCTAGGCAGCACACAGTTGAGAAGGAGACACCACACGCTTTGTAGCTCTGACACTAAATCAGCAAAATCACCTCAGCCAATATCTAAGTTTACTCTTTCCCTTTCCTTTTCAAAGCCTAGCATAGGACTCTAGAAATAAAGTCATTTTTAAAGGTTGAGGCCACAGAGTATAAAGAGGAGAAGAGCGCCCCCCATGTGCAGTCTCTGGAAGAGCGCCCCCCATGTAGCCTCTGGATTAGTCTTCAAACAAATATGTCTTCTCATCATAAAAACACATTCAGGATGATTTTGCAGAGGGTTAGATACAATGTTATTAATAATCTAGATGCATACTCAAGGACAATGGATGGGGATAGTAGAGGAAATCTACATAATGGAAAGACTGACACATCGATTGAGACTATCACAGATGGAAGAGCAGTGGAAAAAATTGATCTTATTTAGAAAACAAGGCGAACACATGGGACAGGATAACTCAGGGAACATGGGACAGGATAACTCAGAGAACATGGGACAGGATAACTCAGGGAACATGGGACAGGATAACTCAGGGAACATGGGACAGGATAACTCAGAGAACATGGGACAGGATAACTCAGGGAACATGGGACAGGATAACTCAGGGAACATGGGACAGGATAACTCAGGGAACATGGGACAGGATAACTCAGGGAACATGGGACAGGATAACTCAGGGAACCGTTGAGATTCAGACTCCCATTCTAGGCTTCCTTTTCTTTTTCCTTTTTTTTGTTAGTTGTTTTTCTTAATTGCCCGTTGGGCTGGATTGTGTGGATGCAAATGTAGAGGATGCATTTCTGTATAGGTGATTGAGATATTTTGTATGTTTGTGGTCTGTTGCAACAGTTTTCAGTAAAAAATAAAGTATATTAAAAAAAAATCTAGATGCAGATTGGTTTTGCTAGATTGAGATGAATCCCAGTCCTGCATTATAAATACCCTACTGGCCGGTCCTGAGACTATTAAGTGGTCGCAACGCTGGTCTGAGTCATTGTTATACTGTTTCTTACTCTGAACATATAGCCTACAGTATGTATGACTTGCTGAGGCCTGACGTCAGCCATTAAACCCCTGGAACTTCCAGAAAGCTGCTGCTCGCCTGGTGTTCAACCACCCCAAGTTCTCCCACACAACTTCCCTTCTCCGTTCTCTACACTGGCTCCCTGTAGCGGCCCGCATCCTGTTTAAACTCTGGCGCTATCCTACAGGGCAATGAAAGGAACAGCCCCCTCCTACCTCCAGGCCATGGTCAAACCCTCCACCCCCTCCTGACCGCTACGCTCTGCTACCTCGGGGCGACTGGTTGCCCCGTCACTCTGAGGCCCCTAAGGTCGATCGAGACGGTCACAGCTCTTCTCTGTCCTGGCCCCGCAGTGGTGGAATGAACTGCCCACTGATGTCAGGACTGCCCATCTTTCACTGCAGCCTCAAAACTCACCTCTTAAGAAGTGTACCACAGTCCTCCCTCTTATTGTATTTTTAGTTTGTTATTCTTCACTTTGCCCTCAGCACTCTCAGCATACTCTTAGTCACTTGGTTAGAAAGGAGATGCACTTGTTAGTTCTGGCGAGTAGTAGTACATTGGCTTTTCCTACGTTAAATGCAATTATTGTAAGTCGCTTTGAATAAAAGCCTCAGCTAAATGACTGTAATGTAATGTAATGTAATTGTATAGGCTATCAATAATTGTCTTCACCACCACACCACACATTGACAATTCCCTTTGAAAGTGCAGTGCCATCTACAGTTAAATGGGAAGGTCACATCAAAGGCCTAACAGATCTTCACTGTCTTATTCATAACCACTAAACCAGAAGAGTCCTGTCTTATTCATAACCACTAAACCAGAAGAGTCCTGTCTGTATTCATAACCACTAAACCAGAAGAGTCCTGTCTTATTCATAACCACTAAACCAGAAGAGTCCTGTCTGTATTCATAACCACTAAACCAGAAGAGTCCTGTCTTATTCATAACCACTAAACCAGAAGAGTCCTGTCTGTATTCATAACCACTAAACCAGAAGAGTCCTGTCTGTATTCATAACCACTAAACCAGAAGAGTCCTGTCTATATTCATCACCACTAAACCAGAAGAGTCCTGTCATGTCGTGATCTTGTAGCAGAACAGATACGCAGACCAATAGTATGCTAGCAAGCAGCCGCTTCCTCTTCCCAGAAGCTGCCAACAGGAGACTGAGGGGCTCTGGAATATGCTATCGACAGCCTCGGGCATTTCAACACTTCTGAAGACTTCCGCTGTCAAAATAGGCCGCTTTGGGAGCGAATGACAGAGAAGTTAAATGAAGGTTATGTGGAAGCAGTTCAAAGTGAGGGATTGCTACCGGAAAAAAAAGGTTAATGCGTGTTTCGTTGAGAAACCCAGCAGCTTGTAGCTTTTAGGCGTGGAGGGGACTGTCCCCCACACCCCGGTAGGTTTATCCTGCTGTTGTCTCCAGACCTTATAACACAGTGACATGAATAGTCCCATTGGGTTCCTGTTTAAATGTATAATTCAGAATTTTGGACATAGGGCCTCATTTACGATATAAAATAGGTGGAGGTAGGCTATAAACACTCAAATTAACCCCCAGCTAGCCTGTGGCATTGCGCTAGCATAGCAAGACATGAATGCCCAAACGAGGGTCAGCATGGAAGCAGCTGAAAATGATCTCAAGCAATCAACAACATAATGGCTAAGTTATAAATGAGGCTCTATGTCCCAAAATTCAGAATTATCCCTTTAATACCAGTTTACCTAAGTGTTTTTTTAATGAAGGCACAGAGATTTGCTGTAATTGCTGTGAGCAACATGAGATTTACAGTCCCTGAAAATAGCCTCACCTATGCGCCTTCACATCATGGAAAGATGACAGCTGAAATTATGTTAGTCCAGGGACCAGTTCCCGTGCTGGTACTGTGGGCCTATCTAATGGAATTACCGGCTCAAAGTTAGGAGAAATGTACCATCTCCAGCGTGCCCGCCAAGTCCCCTCTCACTTAACCTATAATCCCAGCACTGTAGGATCTACGCATTCTAGATGTTGGAAAAAGACAATGCTACTATGAATTGCCAACAATGACCGGGACGAGCGCTGGGAGTGAAGCCTGTGGCGTTCCAGGGGAGATGGACCTACTTTTCCTGCATTCAAACTCCACCCCGCCCATGCCCTGCTAAACACCTAAGAAACTAGAGAGGCTAATTGTTCTCTGCTCTCCTGTTGGCCCTCACCAGGCCATTCAAACTAGCCTGAGGGTCCTGCGGGGTTCTGGAGGGTTCTGGAAGGTCCTGGAGGGTTCTGGGGGGTTCTGGAGGGGTTCTGGAGGGTCCTGGAGGGTCCTGCGGGGTTCTGGAGGGTTCTGGAAGGGCCTGGAGGGTTCTGGGGGGTTCTGGAGGGTCCTGCGGGGTTCTGGAGGGTCCTGTGGGGTTCTGGAGGGTTCTGGGGGGTTCTGGAGGGTCTCTGTTCTCCAAACAGATCTGCAGCGGGCGACAGCTGACATCCTAAGCTGTGATGGTGGAAGCAGGGTCTGGTTTATCTGTCACAAAGCAACATTAACGACTTAGCTGGATCACTTTCCTAAATACTAATTACTACTGGGACACATTAAGTTTAAGATGGAACAGTTACTTGAATATTGACAAAAATAGTTTAGTATTTATCATCAAACGTGTTCATTCATAAACATCTGCAATAAGAGAAGACATGATACACAAAACAAGAAGCTCTTTTCACATTTAAGCTTTATTTGACTATTGTGATATAGTGTACGTTTATACTGTACCGTTTAAAAAATCAGTACTCTGTATCCCCATGTGGTAGGCTTATCTTTACTCTGAAATGGCCGTTATCACAGAGGTACAGTAGTGGAAATATTGACACAGTGACATTTGTTTTATGTTATGGTACTATGAGCAGTCGACAAATAAGTTAATGTACCTTATGAGTGGTTGACACTGAGAGAGGTTAATTTACTTCACAATTATAAGCAGCTGACATTGAGAGGAGTTACAAGAGAAGTTAACTTCTACTACAATTATGAGTGGTTGGCATTGAGAGGTTAATGTACTTTACAAGTATAAGCAGTTGACATTGAGAGAGGTTGGAGCACTTTACTGATTAAAGATAATGTACACTGAACAGCAGGGGTGGACCCCCAGATTAGACAAGGCAGCAGGACAGTGGAAAACAGCTGAAGTGAATTCTCTCATTCACATTGATTTGTTGTATAATTATTCTGAAGATGAGAACAAACATCAAGGAGACATCAGTAAAATGCAGCTGAATTAACTGTTACAGCTGAGACTTCTAAGTGAGGCGTCACAATGAATTACACTACATGCACTGAGTGTTGCAATAAGCTCTAGTGAACACTTGGGTGATACACTGGAATACCCACAAGGCACAGCATCTTAGAATTAAACAGAATCATTTGTTTTGATTCATGTGAAGTTAAAAATAGCTTTAGCCTCTACATAATGTAGCAATATCATATTTTAAACACTTCCCAACTATTCTCATTGTGATGCTGTCCCATACAGTCATTAGTTTGGCTCCTGCCTGAAGCCCGGTCTGTTAGAACAGTGACTTCATCTCCGCTGCTACTCAGACATGCATCACACTAGTTTACCTTGATTGAGCACTGAGGTACGGTGTCAGCTTCAAGTTCATTAGAAGATGATTGGTTTACTTCCAAAATACTGATAGCTATGACACATATCCCAGCTGGACCACATCTAGGCTAGATTCAGCACACCCAAAATGCCCTTCATCCACAGTAGGATGAATAACTAAATCATCTACTACTGCCTTCTCCTTTCTGTCAGCATTGCCATTAGAATGACATGTGTGTCAAGAGCAAAAAAAACAAAACAAATAATAATAAATAACACTAATTATTACCCTTCTTCTTATGCATAAGCCTGTTTTATCATCTGCTTCAGTTAATCAAAACAGCTCTATTCACAAAGCAGCTCCACGCTAGTTTTAATACACAGGACAGGATGAGAACGCTAGCTTTAATACACAGGACAGGATCAGAACAGAGGAGCCTGTTTGATAAGGCTAATGGTGCAAGATACCTCATTTCAATGTATTTCCTACAATATGGATATTTCTTTTTGGTCCATAAATAATGCATGATTATATATAAAAGGT